>NW_015373974.1:0-156189 GCF_001272555.1 Dufourea novaeangliae | reverse complement strand
GTAATTTATGTTATATATTATGTCCATATTATAAAATACAGTAATATATTGTATACTAATTTAAAAAAAATTTGGAACCTGAATATATGTTATTTGGATTATGTAATTTGGAACCTTGGATTTACGTAATTCGGAACCTAACTGATTAACGTTAATAATCATTAAATTTTCATCGAAAATTAATAGAACGCCTGATACAGTAAACTTCTACTCCACTTCAAAGTCCACAAATATACCTTCATTTCTACAAACAATTTAAATATTTAAAAAATGTGGCTACCTGTCACGACTTCCTGGAACTCAATACAATTGCCACAAAATTCCAAGTCTGAAACAATACGAATATTTATCGATCGCAGTCTCCTTGACTCGTTAATCGAGGCAAGTGTGACAAACCGGTTTTCCCAGTCGTCACAGTGATGCTGAACTAAACACCATTTGTATCCCCGTACGCATTTCTGTTGTTCCGATCACTTCCGTAGAAGACACGCCGGTAATCGATCGTTTGAATAACTTCATTTTAAATTATATTTCGTGAGTAACAATATAATTTTCGTGTCGATTCAACAGCAGATCGATCGTCGATTGAACGCGATGAGAAACATATTTGGACACTTGTTGCTGCTGATCTGTCTGATGGCGATGGCGATCTACGCTGCGCCGCAGCGCGAAAGAGTTCAAACGTTCTATCGACCGAAGACTAATAGACACCACATCATATACTCCCCTATTAGAAGCTGCCCCCCTGGGCAAAAGATGGACGCGGCGGACAAGTGTCGCGACATTGTATAAGTACGTTAAAAAATTATTTAACTAAGTTAAAAAAAAGTTGAAAGATATAAGTAAATAAAGAAATGTAACTAAATTGAAAATAAGTTAAAAAAATAAGTACAGTGGACTCTAACTATATTTTCTTGGTCGGGGCTGTAGGAGAGTAAGGTGGCCGCCAATCCGTGTACCAACGTGGAAAATCATTGACGAAAGGAATTTCTTCTATGAACGGTGAACTCGAAACTTTCTGCGATTCTCCGAGTAGAATACAGTTGCTTCGCGGAAATATCGAACAATTCCATGTTTATACGGTATGTTTTAAGTTTAAGATATTCAATTAACCCTCGAACGGTAATGTCTGTTTCAAGATAGTACTTGGTAAGGTGACGTCCGTTCCGACCCCAATTATTTTTGCTATTTTCTTGACGGGTAAAAAAAACTCTTGTATTCTTGTTTATTTATACAGGGTGAAACGAAAATTGAGTTCGCACGTTATGAGGTAGATAGTACTTGCCAAGTGATAGAAAAAAATCATAATAAACATAGGTCGAAAAAATTAATATTTTCGAAGTTACAAGCGATTCTTTTTTTTTCGTTAAAGCGACTGACCTAATCTGAAACATGTTAAAATTGGTATATCTAATCAATCAATATTAATTAATTATTATGATGTAATTTATGTTATATATTATGTGTATATTATAAAATGCAGTAATATATTATATACTAATTTAAAAAAAATTTGGAACCTGGATTTGTTATTTAGATTATGTAATTTGAAACCTGACTGATTATCGTCAATAATCTTTCAATTTTCTTCGAAAATTAATAGAACCCCTGATACAGTAAACTTCTACTCGACTTCAAAGTCCACAAATATACCTTCATTTCTACAAACATTTTAAATATTTTAAAAATGTGGCTACCTATCGCCATTTCCTTTATCGCAAAACAACTACCACAAAATTTCAAGTCCGAAACAATATGAATAGTTATCGATCGCAGTCTCCTTGACTTGTTAATCGAGGCGAATGTAACAAACCGATTTTCCCAGTCGTCACAGTGATCCTGAACGAAGCGCGACTTCTATCTCTGTACGCGTTTCTGTTAATCCGATCACTTCCGTTGAAGACACGCCGGTAATCGATCATTCGAATAACTTCATTTCAAATTATATTTCGTGAGTAACGATTTAATTTTCGTGCCGATTCATGCACAGATCGACCGTCGATTGGACGTGATGACAAACATCTTTGGACACTTGTTGCTGGTGATCGGTCTGATCGCGATGGCGATCTACGCTGCGCCGCAGAGCGAAATAGTTCCAACGTTCCATCCGCGGAAGTATCATATACTCGTGATCTGCTGCGCCCCTATTAGACGCTGCCCCCCCGGGCAGAAGATGGACGCGGCGAACAAGTGTCGCAAGATTGTACAAGTGCGTTAAAAAATTATTTAACTAAGTTTAAAAAAAGTTGAAAGATATAAGTAAATGAAAAAATGTTGTAACTAGATTGAAAATAAGTTAAAAAATATAAGTACAGTGGACTCTAACTATATTGCCAAGGCCGGAGCTGTAGGAGAGTAAAGTGGCCGCGAATCAGTGTACCAAAAGTTGAAAGATATAAGTAAATAAAGAAATGTGACTAAATTGAAAATAAGTTAAAAATACAAGTACAGTGGACTCTAACTATATTGCCAAGGTCGGAGCTGTAGGAGAGTAAAGTGGCCGCGAATCAGTGTACCAACGTGGAAAATCATTGACGAAAGGAATATCTTCTATTACCGGTGAACTCGAAACTTTCTGCGATTCTCCGAGAAGAATACAGTTGCTCCGCGGAAATATCGAACAATTCCACGTGTATACGGTATGTTTTAAGTTTAAGATATTCAATTAACCCTCGAACGGTAAGCTCGGTTTCAAGATTGTACTTAATAAGGTGACGTCCGTTCCGACCCCAATTCTTTTTTGCTATTTTCTTGACGGGTAAAAAAAACTTGTATTTTTGTTTATTTATAGAGGGTGAAACAAAAATAGGGTTCGCAAGTTATGAGGTAGATAGTACTTGCCAAGTGATCGAAAAAAATCATAATAAATATAGGTCGAAAAATTAATATTTTCAGCGTTACAAGTAATTTTTTTTTTATTAAAGCAAGTGACCTAATTTGAAGCATATGTTAAAAGTGGTATATCTAACTTCAACATCGATTAAATATTGTAAACTATTAATATATCAATATTAATTAATTATTATTATATAATTTATGTTATATATAATGTCCATATTATAAAATACAGTAATATATTGTATACTAATTTAAAAAAAATTTGGAACCTGAATATATGTTATTTGGATTATGTAATTTGGAACCTTGGATTTACGTAATTCGAAACCTAACTGATTAACATTAATAATCATTCAATTTTCTTCGAAAATTAATAGAACGCCTGATACAGTAAACTTCTACTCGACTTCAAAGTCCACAAATATACTTTCATTTCTGCATGCATTTTAAATATTTTAAAAATGTGGCTACCTGTCAGAATTTCCTCTAACGCAATACAATTGCCACAAAATTCCAAGTCCGAAACAATATGAATATTTATCGATCGTAGTCTCCTTGACTCGTTAACCGTTAATAGAAGCGAGTGTGATAAACCGGTTTTCACAGTCGCCGCAGTGATCCTGACCGAAGCGCCACTTGTATCCCCGTGCGCGTTTCTGTTGATCCGATCACTTCCGTAGAAGACACGCCGGTAATCGATCGTTCGAATAACTTCAATTGAAATTATATTTCGTGAGTAACGATTTAATTTTCGTGTCGATTCATGTGCAAATCGACCGTCGATTGGACACAATGAGGAACATCTTTGGACATTTGTTGCTGCTGATCTGTCTGATGGCGATGGCGATCTACGCTGCGCCGCAGCACGAAGGAGTTCATCCGCAGGGGACTAATATACTCCAGATCGTAACTTCCCCTCTTAGGGGCTGCCCCCCTGGGCAGAAGAGGGACGCGGCGAACAAGTGTCGCAACGTTTTATAAGTACGTTAAAAAATTATTTAACTAAGTTAAAAAAAAGTTGAGAGATATAAGTAAATAAAAAAATGTTGTAACTAAATTGAAAATAAGTTAAAAGATGTAAGTACAGCGGACTCTATATTGTCCTCTCCATGCTAAGTTCTGTCGTCATAACCTCGACCTCAGCGCCTGCGCAAAAACTGGATCGTGCTGGTGCGCCGGCGTACGCAACGTAGTGGGAGAGCGAATTTGTGTGCGTGAAAGTACATGTGAAGAAGTGCCTCGCGTGGCAATATGTTTAGTGGCAATATCGTTAGAGTCTACTGTAAGTTAAAAAAGTATATTACTAAATTAAGTAAGACCCAGTGTTATAGTAAGCTGTTGACGATAATCAAGAAAATAGTGATCCATGAATTTGAAGCAATATTATATTGTATTATTAATCATCGTTCTAATTTACTTCGTACTACATATTGTTCACGAAAGAGTAATATGAGCTTAAATTTGTATGTTTCCAGGATTGAATGCAGCATGAAACGTTTTCGAATACAATGGACCAAGACTGTTGAAGTTTTGTACTCTATAATGTACACACTTTTCCACTAAGGTTCACGAATAAAAATAAATTTCAAGTATACTGGATTGCAATTTATCTTTCTATACACTTCGTTCAATGATTATAAAATCTTTGTCAGGATATCCAAGAATACCTCCATGCTGATGTAAATCGATTTTGAACTGGGATTATTCCAATTTCGATATAAAACGTTATGGGTAAAAATTGACCCAATTTTGTTAGTAAGTAGAAATAATCATCCATCAGTCTAAAGTTAAAACCGAATAATCGAAATATTTCAATTTTAGTACAAAATAGCCCCTGATCCAAATTGACCCAGACAGCAACAAGAATCAGTTAACTATCGTTCCCGTGGTATTATGTAGAAAAAAGCAGGATAATCGAGGGGCAACTAAAACGTCGTGGACCATCCATTCGTTTCTTATCACCGTGGACCATTAATCACTAAACTGTGGCCCGCGGTAGTGCGCGCTATTCGTTAGCCAGGTTTCCGGTTTATCAGCGAGGCCAGCGGCTCGCAATAAGCTTCTGTTATCGTCTGCTGTAAATCGTCTGGTTCCTATCGACAGCGAGCTCGGATTACCGTCGGTTGTACGCGTGTACCAGATCATCTCGTGCCCGTTTACTGATCCGGGAACTGAATTACCGATACAGCTGACCGTGCAAGAAAACAACGGGGAATGTTTATACATATATAAATTTTTGTGGATCGATTAACACTACATTTAAATCAGATCCATAATGGGGTCTAGCAAGTACTGAATTAAATATAAACCTCACTGCACTACATATTAAGTTTCATATTAATGCATAGTCTACTAGTCTACTAGAGCTGAAGGTATTATGAGGATGGCCTATAAACAGAAGTCCACTTTGCAGACCTAGTTCAGTTAGAGTCCTGTGACCGTTTTCAGAATATTAAATATTTTCAGATGTAATCCAAAGAGTACAAACGTTGATAACAAAACGGTGAAGTAGCAACTCCAATTGACCATAAATGGAGGATCATTATGCGAATCTAGCCTACCTAGGAGTATCAAACTAGGGACCATCAGACCACTGATAATTTTAGGTTATAATTCGAGTTAATTCTGTATGATGTAATTAGAAATAAAAGGACTAAAATTGCACGTCCAATAAAGTCACGAAGGTCCTGGCTGATCAAAGTCTATCAATGACAGGGCAGCTTTCGTGAATCATTTTTAATAGAGAATGCTTTAAACGGAGCTGGGCAAGATTTCTGTTAGAGAATCATTTTCTTACAGCTGCAGCACCCTTTATTTACGGCACTATTTTGTTCAATAGCGTACATTACTTCGTACAGCCCCATAAAAAATTACTGCTAACTAACAGCAATCCTATTAGTGGCAGGATACCTACCCAATAGGTAGTTCGTACCACCCTAAGTGGTTACTTAGGGACAAGTGGCCCAAGACCCTTCACACTCCCTATTTCTGTCAATTCTTCCGTTCCACTGATCGACACACGAGTAGTTTAGCTCCCAGGGTGATTTCACGACCGAGTTATGTTGTTTCCACCAATAAGGTCCACAGACCTACTGCTTATGGCCCTGCAATTTCAGCAGTTTGTACGAAGGGTATCACTTGCAGAGCCATTCGAGAGGGTCCCAAGAAAGCCACTATGTTTATTTCACCGACAAGACTTAGTGGAAAAAATACAACAATGTAGCGACGTTAGTGGTTCAGCTACTGTTGGGGCAAGATCTTTAGGTCTAAAAGTCTTAGGTCTCAGACTGTAGACTAGTGTAGACTGTAGGTCTTAAGTTTGGGGATGTAGATACTTCGAACGATGTATGTCTTAGGTCTGAGATTACAGATACATCGTTCTACGTAGGTATGTTTTAAGTCTTAGGTTGTAGACATTTCGTACTAGTAAACCCTACGTCTTAGGTCCTGGTCTTAGGCTTTAAGTCTTAGGTCTCCGAAAGCTCTGTCCAGTTGGGCACCATTTCTTACAGTGAGACCATTAAATATCGAATTTGCGTGCAGAGAATATCCAAGACCCTGAACAAGCTCCAAAACCTTGTCTCAAATTTTAATGGTCTCAAGGTATGAAAAATAATTCTGTTGTCACCCATTAAATAATTCTGTGGTCAATCATTATTAAAGCATTTTTCTACAGTAGAACTTTAACAGACTTCGCTACATTTTACCTACCAAGTGGAATAAACTCTAGCCAGGCAATGCAGGTGTAATTCTGCATTACCTATTGACGTCGCAAAAATGGCGTCTTTCGAGCAGCTGGCGCCCTCTACGTCGTTGATTGGTCAGCTTCATCGACGGACGGTCTGCCTATCCAGACTGTGTTATCAACCGCAGCGCGCGCGTAAACACAAACGGAAGTCTAAGCCACGGACATGGAGGCGAGTAACGTTGCGAAATTGTGCATTATAACAACAAACCCGTGAACTCTGACGGTCAAGGTTCCTGATTGTAAAACGAATACTGAAAATGCATCGCGACGCACAAATCACGGTGACGACAACCCGTTTCAGATATGAATTTCAATATGTTCGTCGTTTTTGTCTTTTGCAGAGGCAAAAGTCAGAGGTGCGCGCAATAATTCGTGCCGCTAATGGACGAATAATAAACGGAATTGGCGGCAAGGATTATTTGGGCGCGATGTTTGTTGTTTACGACCTGTATCGACGACGTGCTTGGACAAAAATTATAATTTATCAACTTGTAAAATGATATTTTTGGTTACGGATTATTCTAAATTTTCCTATAAATACCGTTTGGAACGTGATTATGATTCGAGAATATTTTATTTAGAAATTCTGGGTCACCGTGACCTGGAAATAAATTGAAATCTGTAAAACCGGAAGTATTTCATGACTCAACGGAGTGATTTATAAATAGAAAAATTGATTATCCCTTAATCAATATGAAGATATCGAAAATATAATCGAAGAATATTTTCGATAAAACGGAACATGGTATATCTAAAGTTACATAAAGAAATGATTCATAGTTTAATCATTTACATCGTTCAATAAATTAGTACACGACCACCTGAAAATTAGTTTCGACCCATTAAGATTGTTTATCGTTTCTGCGATCGTTGGAAACATAATTTTGCCCAGGTCTCGACCGATGATACACTGGCTCGACGCGCGAACTGTAAACTTTGGACGTTAATAAACGAAGAAACTGATAACCGAGCGCCACTTTAAAATTATCTCCTGTTCAGCGGTCGCGATTTTTCAATTTAGCACTCTCGTTCCTTGATCCACGTGTACGTTATCGCTCCATAATTCATGGTTTTCTACCAATTTTTACCACATCTTTACCAGTGCTTAATGAAACTTTCGATTTTCAAAATTTTTCTTATTAAACGGAGTTTGTCATTTTGTATGTGATGTTTGTTAAAATTACAATTTCCCTTCGATTTTTACATATATTAATAAAAAATAGTAATAGTAAAACGAAAATCGTGTTGTTTTAATTTCTGGTATTACGCATATCGTTTTTCTACCTGTAATTGTAATATCTTGTAATTTTATAAATCCTTATGATTACATCGGTTGCATGTTTGTACGAAGTTATGACTCATTTCTGGCGCAGAAAAATGATATATGTACAGTTTTCCGTTTTAAATAATCATTCGGGACACTCACTAACATATCAATACAATTAAGAAACCATTATACGATCGATGTTATTAAAACATTATTTCAAAATATTTTGTAACCTTAAGCTTCGCAAACAAACGTGATTATTTGCAGTGGCAAAACATTTTTTTGTTCGATAAAAAAAATCTTTGCATCTGGCATATGTCACAGATCAATTACGAACATATGGCCGACACTGTGAGTAAAAAACTTTCAACTGAATTTAGTATAGACTACTATTAAACCGATTCCTGAATTTGCTCCACTTTTTTTTTATAAAATATTTTCTGTACGATGTAATACCTTGAAACTTACTTGCATAGTCATCAATAGATTATATGTAGGTGTTCTGCAATTTTATGACACACATGATCCTGTAAAATATTTGCATAGTACAAAATCAATAATCTTTAATTCCATGAATGTTATTACCTTCATAAATACCATTTTGGTCACCAATTTAATGATCTATGAGTCAGTTGCACAAAATAATACTATTGTACTGGTATTATAATTTTACTATTCTACCATAATAAATCTAACCCGCTAAAAAATACCACTAAAAATTCTGAAAATGTATTTTCCTTTCAAAATACTATTTTGGTCACTAATTTAATCTGCGTCAAACGTACAGAATAATTGCATTATATTATTGTTGTACTATTTATAATATATTAGTGTAATAATTCTGATATATTACTGTAATAAATAAAACACCCAAAAAAATATCACTAAAATCGTACGAGAGTTATTTCAGTCAAAAATACTATTTTGGTCACTGATTTAATCATCTCCGTCCATCACACAAAATAATTTCATTGTATTACTGTAATAATTCAAACGTACCACCGTAATAGATGTAACCCACTGAAATTATACGATTAAAAATTCTACGAGGTAAATTTCCATTAAAAAAAGAACCCAAAAAAACTACTTCGTTCGCTAATTTATTCATCCTGCGTCAATCATTAGCATGAACCGGTGGACGTTTTTTCGGTAAGACCTTCTTTCGAACTATCGAAGGTATTACCCCATTCCGTTTTCCCACTTTTCGATTACGCGGGTCCTGTTGGTCTCGGTACATTGAAAAGACGACAGGGGAAAAATACGTAGCGCTTGTGCAGATGATCAGTCGCGGCCATAGAAACGGTCCCATTGTGGACGAAACGGCACTTTGGCTCGGGTTGGAGTTGTACTCAGCGTTTTCATGTCGGATTAACTTTTGCATTGTCAGACAAATGTCTATCTCGTCCAAGCCCATTATCCCCCTGATTGACGTATCTAATTGCATCAATTGCGTAATAAATGGAAATTAGGCTGCTGTGAAATGGTCAATGCCGTTGGTGGCTGGGGTCAAGCGTCTGCGCGCGAACACTGCCGGACGTCACGCGTGTCGCACCGTATTTTTGTGCCCCACTAAAATTTTCTACCGACATCACGGGAATACTTATTAGATTGTTGTACACGAAGTGTCCTTTTTTCACAAACGAAACATTTTCACCACATGCAGACTGTTAATGGGCTTTTAAATTTCAGTGAATATAAATAAGCAACCTATTAATTTACTCTTCGATCAGGGCTAAAGAAGAAATTTTTACATTATTCTATTAGAGTTTTTGATATTTTTCATGAGCATGGTAATAATGGTAATACATAATGGTAAATGGTAGCAACGGCAAATGATAACAATGGTAAACGGTAATAATGGTAACAAGGGTAATAAATTTCTATCCAATTATCATGTTTATAAATTAGTGTTTAAAATTGTGAAATTGCATAAATATTTTTAGCTGACAATGAAGCTTTTATGAATCATCTTGGTATCCAGAACACGTGAATTACAGCGTACTTTTTCTCATCTTTTTAATATGGTGTCTCAAGCGTTACATAAATGTTCGGAGCAAGTAACAAGACTTGAATCTATTCCCCCAAGGTTGACTAACAAGCCCGCACGTCCATCCGCCATGTTTGTTTTTCGCGTGCCGTCTAGAAGGCTTTCCTTGAATAAAATTTACTTGAGTAAAGGAATTGCGGGGTCCATTGATATGGTAATCGCTGGTCCGCGAATGTTTGTATAGTCATAGTCAATTCTGGCATGCAAAGTGCAGTTAAATAAAGCTTTTTATGATAAATCAAATAATAATAATGGTAAAAGGTAATAGTGGTAATAATGGTAGTAACGGTAATAACGGTAATAACGGTAATAATGGTAATAACGGTAATAAATTTTTATCGAATTTTCATGATTGTAAATTAGTGTTTAAAATTGTGAATTTGCATAGATATCCTCAGCCTGGTAATTGCTAGCTCGTCAATTATAAACAAATTTTCAAACGTAAAGACATTAATGGAATTCTGGCAAATATTTAAGTTGTGTTAGTTTTGAATACACCAAAATATGCAATACCATCACTAGTTATACTAAAGAAAATAAATATACGTTATATTAAAATATATTCATAAAATGACTATACCAACGATCGAATACTATAAATTTGGTGCTAATATTTATCGAGCAACATTCAAAAGAATATACCAGAAATCAAAAATTTAGAAAATTCTTCGACTCGTTTTAGGGTAAGAAAAATACTACTTTGTACCGCCTAAGATTGTTATATATAGCTATTTCTAACATTTTTTATTCGCCATTTGCTAAATCGCTTAGTTTAACCGTGAAAAGATACAAAAATTTTTATGAAAAATGCGATGATTCTGCATGTTTTACCACGTATTTGAATATATATCGATAAAATCCAAATAAAATTCAACACCTCGAATTTCTTCCGGCTAGATCGTCGATTTTTCCCGCCATCACGCCCGTGAATAGTAAATGTAAATATTCATGAGCCCACGGGCACACGCAACCGATACGTCTCGATAAAAACGTGACGTCGTTGCATTCGAGAAGCACAAACGATCGGAGGAGAAATAGGCAGAAGCAAAGCACGCTTCGAACGACCCTGGGTAATTGGGCAAGAGGAAGTCGAAAAAAAAAAAAGAGGAGGAAAACGGCTGTTTTCGAGGCTCTCGTGGCGTGAATAATTAATTCTATTCAGTAGGGCTGTAAATATTCATGTCGCAGACCGAAAGTATGTCAACGTGGACACGTAGGGATCCCTTACGGTATTCTAGATCAGCTGTTGACGATCAATGGAAAAGATTTATAGACTTACGTTCGAAGAGGCTGCTGGTTTCTCTTCTGATTGAATGACGCAATTCTGTGGTCCTTCTGAAACAGAGATCATTAAAAGGATCAGTATACACATATTTATAGTGTTAATAATTGTAAATATTGCATAGTGGTTAGTAATCAATAAACTGCTGATCTGACACAAAACACCAAATCAGCCTAACCTGTACAATCACATTTTGTCTAATGCCTGTTATGAGCTTTTGTAATCAGAATGGCTACAGATTTGATACAGTATCTGCTATAAAGTACGATTCTGTCAGGTAGATTCTACCTGCAAAATGCAAGACAAATACGGAAACAGATGGCTATGGATTTGTAGACAGATTTCGTTACTATCTGCTGCCAATCTGTACACAAATGGTTATCTGGACACATTGGGGGAGTTTAATAACATATTTTTAATTTGTTAGAGTCAATCTTTGTTCAAGTAGGTATATATTGGGCAATTCAACAAGTGCCGTTTCCAGAACAACGTTTCCACAAAGATCTATGCCGGAAACGAGTTTCTGATAAGCTTAGATTATTATTTTCGTATGGAGGGATGGTCTAATTTGACATGTTTGAAGAAATGGAAAGTTTCTAATTGCCGGAGACTCAACGAAAGAAGGCGTAATCGCAGGTTATCGTCCACTCCCCGGAACCGTCAGATACGGTTTTCATGTGTCACGTGTGCACTTCATGGCACCAAATCGAATATTTAGCCAATAATTTCCACTTTGATGAAAATAATTCTAACTGGATTTTCCAAACAGCCCCAAAAACTGACTGGTACTACTCTTCAACGTTTAAACAGTTTTTATAATAATACCCTGAATAAAGTCCTTTAGAAATAAAAGTCTGGAATATCAAGTAATGATACTAAAAAACAAACATGGATCAAGCTATTTGTATTATATATATGTATTACAATCTCAACCATGTTAAATTTTCTTAGTGATAGTAAAAACTTTGGAAGAAAAACAAGGAAAAATGTAATGAATAATAAAATAAAGTATTTGCATACTTAGGTTTTTTATAGTGAATATATTAGAGAGGATGAAAAATATATGGTATAAAAAAGATATTGCTTGAAAATACGTTATTTTCACATTAGTGCTTTGGTACATTGACTTTAAATATTGATTCTAATTTTGACCTAATTTCTTGAGATCCTAAAATCTAAACAGTATTCACCAGGATACATCATAACAAATTGCTTTACAGATTTCTAAAGAGACAAGAATTCTCTAGTGATTTATATTACAAAATAACTTTAACCACAGTTATGGAATACTTCAAGATAGTATATGTGCTCCTGCTACAATGGCAAAAAGTCTCAAAAAGGTGGAAAAAAAAATTATGGACATTGGCAACAACAGTTTTATGTCAAGGTTCCCGGAAGGGAATAAATCTTTGAATGGTAATAATAGTGTGTGAAGGCTATAAAATATCCAAAAATAACAGTTTCAACATTTGAATAACATCAACAAGAACTTTCACTTCTGAAGAATCTGGTGATAGAAAGGGTATTAGGTAGGTTACAAGATTGTTTCCAGAGATTATGGAAATCTCTATGAAATCTGGACTTCAGTAACAGGTTACAAGTGATTACATACAACTTTAAATGTCTACTGATTAAAAATCTATGGTTCTTCTCCACGGGAGTAATATAAATATAAGAACACTAAATGATCTACTCTTGAGATCAGGTTAGAAGGTGTCAGAAATTATCATTGAAAAATGATAGTGAAATTAGAAATCTAGTAGTTATACAAATCTCCAAAGAATCTGAACAGTGAAAGAAAATCAGATTCAGAATTAAGTTTATGGATAATTATGTTATAAATTGTAGTCTTTCAGTATGCTATGAAGAAGGTCAAAGACCTCTCTCTAATCAAAGATTACCAAGACTCCCTGAAGAGTTCAAGAATAGGAAAAATACTAAAAGATACAACAGTTACAATCTAAGAATGGTAAACAGACTACAAGGTTTTCAACATTGTTAATCTAGCAATCGCATAAATCTCAATAAGCTTTGAAAATAAAGTTCGACTTTGAATAAATCTAGATTAATAATTTGCTTTCGAGATTGTGTCAATGATTTTTCCAATGATTCAATTGACCTTACCAGCAATTTGTCATCATTTATGTCTCATTCAGTATACCAGTTTCTTAATAAAACAAAATGACTAGTCGAAAGGAGGAAAAAGACTTTTGCGTTAACAGAATACAATTTGCATGACGATTGCAGAATTTTACAACGATCTGCGGATAGAGATCGAATTTCTCGATCCTGGATAGAATATCGCCTTAAAGGATCGAATGTCCAAGATCGAGTGTACACATCGATCCAATGGATTCACGGCTTCATGCCCCCCCCCCTCAATGTAATTATTTGATCATGTTAATTGGCAACCTGGTGCCAGATGTAACCAAACGATTAATAGTATCTGGCGATCTACGCAAAATTGTAACGATCTACTACGTGTTACGTGTCAATTTGCTTATCTTTTGTCAGCATGAACACACACTGACGGTCACGCTAGTGCACGCGAATTATTAATAGCTCTTTTACGCGGCCAATAAATTTTCTCGTTCAGTGCCGTAGATTTTGCTGTTGCAATTATAATCGATTTGGAATCTATAGAATTCTTACGACAATTATTTATTTATGAAATTATAGGAATTTCAAGAAACAAATATGATTTCAACTGCAATTTGAAACGAAATTCGAAATTTCAAAAATGGAACTTCAAATTAAAATTTTCAAACTTTTTTTAGACGTAACTTGCTTTCAAAATTTGTGAAATTGTTATTATGTAATATTGTCAATAACATTTACTTCTCTGGTTGGAATCACAGTATCCCTCGAATTGATAATTTAAACAAAACGAGGATTACGTAATGCATATTGGAAGTTTTTAAAAAGGTAAATATACAATGTTACGAATATTTTTGAAATTGTCGTAATTCTAGGGAAACACGTTCTTGAAGTGTAAAAAAAAAAGAATGCACGGAATATATTGTACGTGATGGTTATTTCGTGACATAGTTTCTGCGAGAGTGGCTTTCCCCGCGTTAATTAGTGACTAATTTAATCTTTTGTACCTTTCCATTTCTTTCCATCTTTATTCTGTTCATTTCCATTGACGTCAAATTGTGTCGATAATCGTATTAAACCCGGCAGTGAACTTACACAGTCAGATGTACGACGAAATGAATGTTTAAAAGAACTTTAAATGGACGTCGTTTTTTCTAACTGTGTCAAAATTCAACCATTCTGAGAATACTAATAATAATAAAAATTTATTACAAACGTGAAATATATTCTTTACGAACTCAATCAAATTTATATTTTTATAAAAATACAATATTAACCTCCAAATCATATTCAATTTATTCGTATCTATCGATAACCGTTAACGATTATTTTAAAATTGCCGCTAGGATTTTTTCAACGGTTTTGTATTTCTATTTTAATGCGTCATAAAATCAGACGCAAATTGCCACGTATAGAAGCAAAGAAAGAAGAATGTGTATGGTTTTCGCAGCGTGTATGACATTCCGAAACGAGAAATTCCAACTTTTAAGATCAAAAAAGACGATTACCTCGATTCTCGGACCTGTTGCTGTCGAAAAGGCATTCCTTTGTTCGCTACTCATCGTTAAACACTTTTTTAATACTTTGTGCAATCACAATTTACACAACTAATAAAAGAAAAACATTCACAGGGACGCGAAATCGACTCCGCACCGTGGCGAACGAACGGAATTCGAATTGCACTACGTTAATCTTTCACGTACCGAATAGCACACCCCATTACTCTTATTTATCTCCTGGGACTTCTGAAATCAATAACAAAATTAAAATCACTAATAATAATAAATTATCAAAACAATTTTGATTGAAATTCTCCGTTTAAAAATATTAATTGCAAAAAAAAATCGTCACATTGACTCATTTATTAAAGGGTTAGGGGAAATTTGAACTAGATTTGAAAATGTAGTGAAAAATGAAATAAATAAACATTCTTTGCAAATATTATTTCGTTCAGCGTTAATATTACAGCGGAAAAACTCGGTTTAATATTTATAATGAATTTAAATTAATAGTTATTTTAGGTTACAGTTAATGCTACAGATATCAAAAGTGATTAATGTTTTAAACAAAAAACATTTTATTCGCAATAAACTGTACGCATCGACGAAATAAGAATAATTATTTTAAATTATTTATTTAAAATAAAAACTATTATACCCAGCTCTACTTGTTTACTATTCGCGGGACTGACGCGTTAAATACGTTTCCACGAAAAGTCTCGTGAAATACAGCAATCTCACTTTTCCACGTACAATTCCTCCAACGTTCACCGCACATAGCGATTCAGTTACGACGAAAGATAAGAAAAGACGTACACATTCGTCGAGACCGTAAACTCAGCCACGAAACGTTTGCATTCCTTCACAGATCGTTGACAACTGACTGCGTGTGTACCTTCGTTCGTATGAAATCGAGCATTCCGCCTGACTAATTACGGTTAGTTTCGGGAAAAAATCGGACAAAAACAATTTTAGGTATGAAGGGAGGGGACACTTTTAAAATCGTCCTTCAGAAGGTCTCATTCGTAAATTCAATAAACTCATGTGGATAGAGCCATTTAAATGTACATTTAAACTTTTGAAATGATATTCATCGAATTTCGGAACATCTGTATGTCACACAATAGGGACCACCTTTAATACGAATTTTTAAACTTCAGGTACCAAAAGAGAGGGGGGGGGGGCACCCTGACGTCACAGTCTACCCATGCGTGTCGTAATATGAATGGGAATGACACGTTCGAACTATCAATTATTAATACTAAATAATAAATATACATAAAACATTGCTTTCGTGCTTTTTTGTTTATCGAACTTCACGAGTTACTTCATTTATGATAAAAAGGTTTTTTCCCCACCCCGAGATACAGATTTCCATGTGAAATATAATTCGCGAAAACCACCGCTCGTGTCTTTTGATCTGGTCAAGGTGGCGTAACCCCTTAATGTAACTTGGCGATTGGTCGCCGAGACGGAGGCTCGTCCGGACCGTTTAAAAATAAATTAGCACCGCGCCGCGTATACTTACTGTCGCCGCGCGAGTTAAATTGAAACCGGCCAGTGCACTCGGGGAATTTACGCCGGCTTGTTCGTGTTGCTCTACGGCCGATCGTCCCAAGTCGTTTCTGGCCCGTCGTGTGGCTCGGCTCGTGTGTGTGTGCTTGCCCGTTCGCTTTCCTGAGTTAATGACGCGCGATTTAGAGCACGTGTGAGTGATCGGTGTGTGTTTTATGCTTGCCGTCCTTCGTCGTCAGATCAATTCGAAGTGTTATCTACGCGTGAATGTGCGCGACGAAAGGTCGTACCTAACCTCAAAATATCGTCTGTGGACTACGCGCGTCTAGCTCGCGGTGCCAGTCACGGTTCGTTAGACTGTTTTCGGTCGTCGTCTCAGTGTCCACCGTAACGGTTAGTTAACTATACCGACGGAATCTCGATTATCCTGGATGATCTTCTGTTAAGTGTGTGCTTCAAGAATCGTGACGATGCTCATTTAACAGTGTCTCCTCCGTGTCTATCCGAGGGAAAGAAATCATCGGGTGTCCCTCTCGTGGCCAGCACAATGTATAAAGCGGGACCAGGGGCTGGCCGAGGAATGATATAATTAGTGCACGCATACGTAAGTTGCGTCTACCGATATCTGTATGTCGCTTTACGACGCGTGTGTGTCCCCCCTTGAATTTCGATCGGGGCCGTATCATCGTTTCTTTTATTGTCCTGTGTTGTTGCGTCATTAATTTACGCAAAGGAATACGCAGTTATTACGTCGCAGCGTCGACGGTCCCCCCCTTTCACGCGTTTCCAACGAAAATACGGGGGATTGAATGATGTGTCAGTTGTGTAATGACACCGATAAGTCCGGGAAAAACACGTGGACGATTCACTTCTGTTTTCTGTAATACATAACTCGGCCTCCCTCGCCGAGCGACTTGTTCACACACGTGCGAGCAATGTTTTGAATATGTATTCAGCGCGACACGCGTTCTGATTTATTGAATACAATTAGAATCGTCTTTGATTTGTGTCCCCGATTCCCGCTCCATAGAATTTTCTCTCTTTATGGAGCACTTAGTCTACGGGGTCACTGTACAGTTTTATCAATTGTTGATAGGTCAATTGGTAGCGATACATGTATCTACATGCTATGAGAGATGATGGTGAAACAGCCTTAAGGTGAAATGTTCCGTAGTCTGCCGGATAGGGTGGCTGGGCTCTACTATGCCCATGGCCTGTTTTGCTCGTCTCATCCTATTGCTGTTATCTCTTTAGCAATCTCGGTTATGTTATTATGCTGGTTAGTAGTATGTTGTAAAGATTATGTATGGGCTCTATAAAGAATATTCTACACAAAAATGTTATTGTTTCATATTTAGCTATCCTCTGGTCAATTTACCTATGCCCGGCAATGCGCCGAGGACTATAATCAATCATACTGTTGTACCTGAAAACAATACAGAGAACTTGTTTTATGTGCAACAAGTGGTATTGAGGGTTGGGGTTATTCCATGGGCAGAAGAGTTAACATTGATGGATGCGTTTCGTGGTCCGCTTTATGAAGTTTTCAATCTTTTAGAGATTATACAAAATTATCAGCATCCAGAAACGTAAGTTTCTTGCATCTAGTGTAGTGTGTAACACCTAGAGATTTTATTTTTTTATTTTTATTATACGTATCTTGTAGATTAAAAACACTTGGTCAAGTATGCTTGCACATTGAAGCTGTTAAGAAAAGAAATGGTAAAAAACCAGAAGTTTTACCAGAGTATAATTGTCTTGTTCTTTCACCGGCAAATTTGTGGCAACGAAGCATTGAATTGTACTCACAAGATACAAATCTCATAAATACAATATATTCATATCAGGTATGAGCATTATAAAGATAATGTATAATATATACTCTTGGGTGTAATAAATATTTATATTTATTCTATTTTAAGTAGAGAGATCTAGTACAATTTTGTCATTGTGTATTATAGAATCTACAAAAGGGTAAAATTAGTTTAGCTGAAATAATGTTTGGGATGAATCTTAAAGAAACTGGAATAAAAAGATATCCAATTCGTCTCAGACAAAGAATACTGCAATATGCAGTAACTATTTACTTCAAGGATTATGATCTTGAGTGAGTAATCAATTAGGATTCTCAGTCACTAAATAATTCAGCTATTTTCGAATATTCAAAATTATGTTTATATTTTCAGATTTATTAAAGGATTACATCATAGATTGAAGAGTTATTATCACCTTCATCAAACAGAAGGTGATAATGCTACTAGTATACCCACGGATGAAATATTACATATCTTTTATCCTGGGGAATTTAATTACAGTGATATATTCCCATTAATGATGACCTTCAATGCTCTTTTCTTCTATGTTTATTTCTCCGTACGGAAAATAGAACTAGTAAAGTCAAAGATTGGCATAGCGTTTAGTGCAACTGTTACAGTGATTGGTTCACTATCTATGACTATGGGTGTATGCTTTTTTTTCGGTTTAACATTAAGTCTAAGTGGAAAAGAAGTGTTTCCATATTTGGTGATTATTGTGGGACTGGAAAATGTTTTGGTATTAACCAAAAGTGTAGTGAGCACTCCAGCACAGTTGGATGTAAAAATACGAGTTGCCCAGGCTTTGTCCAAAGAGGGTTGGTCAATTACTAAAAACTTACTTACAGAAGTGACAATCCTGACAATTGGATTGTTCACCTTTGTACCAGCCATTCAAGAGTTTTGTATATTTGCAATTGTTGGGTTGGTTAATGACTTCTTTCTACAAATGGTCTTTTTCTCGACAATTCTTGCTATTGACATTAAACGGACAGAGCTCTCCAGTGAAACATCCAAATTCCATATGTCAAATATACCTGCCATGCGTAAACAACAATTCACAACAACTATAACGAACAGAAAGCCAAACATTTTTCGATCAAAGTCACATCCAAGATTAAATGGCTTGTCGAACGGTCCGACAAACGTGATAGCGCCGAACACGCAAAACACTCATACATTGGGCAAAATTCCAAAACGTTTACGTATAGTGCACTTTTGGGCAAGGACAAGAATATTTCAACGTGCCTTTATGGTATGGATGATTGTTTGGATCAGTATGATCATTTACAATTCTGGCATTGTTGAACATGTTATACATTTAAGTGAAACATTGAAAACAGAATCTGAAATTGATGGATATACTCTAGATAGACCTCAATCCTTAAATAATTATGTTGAATTAAATACAATGAAACCATTGTCAATGCCTTCTGCTACCATTGCTCCAGATCATTTAAATAGACAGGTAACATAGTCATAGTATATTAATTTATCTGTGACTGTTAAAGTATAAATTTTAATTTATTAAATTGCATTGCATATTAGGATGATTTAACGAATAACGTTACTGAGGAATTAAATAAATTAAAGCCAGTGGATTTTCCACCTTGGAATCGTCTATCGCTTTATCATTGGTCCTCGGTCCTTTCTATGTACAATATATCTGCAGCTGGAGGGCGTATAACTATATTGCCAACGATCAAACTATCCCATTCTGTAAGTCCACAATTGGTGAAACAGATTAGCAATCCGAACGATGTGCAACATTTCCAATGGCACAGTCTTGCTACTGCTGCCCTTGATCCCCTAGACTTCTCAGGTATGTATACCTATTAAAATCACAGTAACAGAATTCTTCTATATAAGAATTATATAAATCTTGTAATTGTTACAGATATAGAATTACCAAGCAGGTCTGAAGGTCGAGGTTTTAATGCGGATGCGCCCTTTATTCCCTCGAGTCCAATGGAAATATTTTTGGCTGCAGTACTTTGCCTTATTAGCATAATTGTTGTCGCATATACGATGGTGGTACTTTATCGATGTATTTGTTCGAGGAACTACGCTGAATGGAGAGCTAGCTGGCATCAGCCGGAAAAAGCTCATGATTCAGCAACACAATTAGTTCTGGAGGCATTGCCGTTAGTCCTCGAGGGGCACTCGCAAGAAGTAGAGTGTATTGCTACGGATAGCAACACCATTGCTAGTACATGTTTAGCTGGCCACATCAGGGTCTGGGATACAACAACCGGTGAACAATTGGCTCACATAGATAGAAAACAATTTTTCAGTAGTCCCAAAAGAAATTCGAGTCAAGTGACGACAGACATGGATGAATTAATGTCCGATTATGAAAGTGGTTCACCCCCTTCAAGAGGAGAAATAGAAGGCACTAACTCATTTGGCCTATACTCGGCAGTGAATTATAGGAAATCGTCCCCAGGATTGTGTAACATGCAAAAAGGTCAGGGTGGTAATGTTAATAAGAGGCACTCGATGGGAAACACGTTAGACTTTGAGTATCAGGTGAACGAATTCAGTGTAGAAAAAAGAACACATTTACGGAGAAGTTTAGACAATGCTTATGATATTCCTGACTTGAAGTCAGCAATCAATATCAAATTTTCATCCATGAAACATACCCCAACGCAACAGAATTATGAGCAAGGCTACGATTTTGGAGATCAGTACAAACATATTTTGGAAGAGCACAATAAATCCATAGATGAGTTGCAAACGTCAGAAAGTACGGAGCAATTATGTATCCCTAGTGGAAGACTAACTACATCTGGCTTAGTGGATAACATGTCCTCGTTAAGCACAGATAAAACCATACAATATTCACAAATATCTCCTATCTGGTGCATGGATTACCAAGAGAACCTAATAGTAGTAGGATGTGCAAATGGAAGTTTAGAATTTTGGGAAGGTACCACGGGTAGATTTAAAGTAAGTAACGATTTTAATGACATCAGTGTTTAAATAGAATTGAAAATGATGAATGGAACATTTCAGTGTTTATTCGACGATGGGTCGGGGCTGGGGATATCCGCAGTTAAATTCGTCGGTAGCCGAGTGATAGCGGCTAAGTTAAATGGTTCTGTTGACTTCTTGCAACTAGAGAGCTACAGCGAAGGACAACAAATTGATTGGGGTTTCACTTCGTATAGAAGAAGTAAGTTTGTTTACTGGCGTCATGCGTTACTGCTCTGACCTGCCCTTCTTTACACTATCATCTTTTTTTAGCTCACGTTAGAACAGGAAGTGCTGGCTCACCTATGGATATAAATAATATCATGCAATCAGAAGAAGATCTTCGTTGTATGAAAATTAGTTCTCATAGGGTACACCAACAAGCAATAACTGTGCTTGACAGCGAGGGTGGTCGTGTTTTAACTGGTAGTCAGGATCACACCCTTAAAGTATATAGGTACGTCTTTTTTCCACCGTTTTCACATTTTATTCTATCTTCTGTACAGTCATTTCCATTCCATTTTATCTTATGTTTCAGGTTAGAGGATCAGTTGCCATTGTATACCCTTCATGGACACTGTGGGCCCATTTCGTGTCTCTTCATTGACAGAATGTGTCCAATGACTTCCGGTAGTGGATCTCAAGATGGACTGTTATGTGTTTGGGATCTCCTAACTGGTATGTGTTTTACTTACTAAATTATCTCTATTGGCCAACCAAGCGACAATACCCTCCTTCTTTTCCTAGTCTTTTCTAACCTCTCCTAATTGGTTTCAAATTCTGATTTCCATATGTACATCTAGTTCACTTATCTTTTTTTTTTCTGTGCACACAGGAACATGCATGTACAGTATACAGGCCCACGATGGTGCTGTGGCAGCTATTACATGTTCTAGATCGGCGTACAGTTTACAGTTAGTCATGTTAACGCATCATCTACTCATCACCAGTAATCAGGTATGTTAATATTTTCCATCTTCCCGTAGAAATTGAAATTGATAATGAAATTGAACTATTTTTTTCTTTTTTCAAAACTCACTTTAATCTATTTCTGGAGTATTATTTTCTTTAGTAGTCTTAAAGTACATATTGTGATGAAGTCTTCTTAACCGGTTCTTAATACGTTAGAGGGTGCCAGTGTTGCAAGCTCCAAAAATACGAAATGAACATTTGTGTCGTATAAACTTTTCAGGGGTCACTAATAGTTTGGGACGTAAGGACGGGAGAGCCTGTACGGGAAGTGAGGCTGGGTCACAAGGATAGTTGTATTTTCGTAAAGCAAATGTTAGCATTAAGGGATAGCGTAGTATGCGACTTCGGGCGACAGTTACGGATAATCAGGTTCCCATTGGTCTCCGACAAGTTAGACTAAGATCTGTATATGCAAGTTGTACATAGCTGTTTTTTTTTCCATTTTCCTTATTTAATTAATAATACTCGAGGCGACGTGTCCCGTGACTCGCCTGGAGATACAGATTTTTACACGACATACAGTTTTATATTTTAAGCGATTGTACACAATTT
Source organism: Dufourea novaeangliae (assembly GCF_001272555.1). Classification (NCBI taxonomy): domain Eukaryota; kingdom Metazoa; phylum Arthropoda; class Insecta; order Hymenoptera; family Halictidae; genus Dufourea; species Dufourea novaeangliae. The sequence continues at coordinate 133,582 of NW_015373974.1, read as the reverse complement.
TAATACGAATGTTTTACATAAACGACTCTACGTCAACGGTCGCGCCTTAATATTTATACTCCGTTGAAACGGTAGGGTAGGAAAACACAGTTGTCATTTGTCAATGAAGAACGCACGAAACATGTTTTGTGCAATCGATTCCCGCGGGACAGATTTGTTTACGTGTAATCGGATACACGAGGGTCAGGAACGCACTGTGAAAATGGAGAATACAAAGCTGTGGATAATGACACACGAGATACGGGGCGGGGGTATTAATGTATATATGTATTATATATATTTTAGACAATTCGACTCGGTTAATCGAGTAGCTCTGGTATCTCTGTTCGTTGTCTTTAGGAAGAATGGCTGTGTTACATTTCGAAGCATCTATTTATCATTTTGCGTCGCGATTTAGGCGCATTAATTGCGTACGCGGAATAGGTTTCAGGACAGATCGATTAGCTTTTGATCAATATATTAATGATAAGTAGAAGCTGCATTTGTTGAACCGGTGCTGTTCCAGAAAACACGGAGGTGCTGGTTTATCACTTCTGTGTTGTAAAACAAAGTAACGTAACAATATTAATTCGACTGCGACGTGAATAAATAAACCTAAAAGAACGCACCTGGATGTGTATCGGTTTGTCTATGGTTATGGCGGAACGTTCGAAGACCGCGTCCAACACACCAAGTATTTGAACTTGAAAAATTTTAAGACGAATGTTACAATGTTTTACAGTTACGTGTATAGTAAAATTTCTTCGGAAAATGTAACCCTCGTTACATGCATAACGGTCTAAGAGTGCCTTTATTCGGTCTTTATTTAGTGCAACTAAATAGAGAAGCGTTACAGTAAAGGATTACAAAGCATTAAAGGAAGGGATCTCAGTCTTGTCGTACATAGGGGATCTACATAGCCTAGAAGGCGACTCAAACTAACTTGTACGCTAAATCACGCTAAATGTTGACTCATTTAGAACATCGATCTTCAGTCTATGGATGAAGTAGACGATATTCAGGTTCATCCAGAAGAAATGTTTATATCGTTAAGTTTTAACCACTTGCATAAAAAGAAACTTTCAACATTTATCACCTCCTGTACTAAACGTTTAGTCTCGTTTAGCTTTAGCAGTCTATTTTTGTAAGGAGAATCGTTGCTCCCGAGCGAGCTAACACTTTGGGTCCTATTTTATATGTATAATTGTAGGATATACGAGTGTGTATAAAATACATCTTCGCTTCACAACACATGACAGTTCAATGAGGAGTGATGTACATTTTTCGCGATGCATTGAAAGGATGAGTGAGGTGAAGCGTGCAGTGTTCTGATCACGTTCCAGTCAGAAGCAATATACATAGAATCATTGTTGAAGAGTGTCTAACATTACACAACGAATTCCGAATAATTAACTGGATGCATATTTGAAAGAGTACATTAGAATTTGGCTTTCATTCTAAATTGTATAATGTGATTCATGAATTTAAGATGATTATTTTGAAATTCAATTTGGAACTTTGCTGAACTTTAGCTCTTATGCTTCCACTGATGTGATAAACATATAGTAGTATATAAACAGTTTCCAATTAAATAACGTAACTCCTGGTGACTCATTAAAAATAAAAATATAAATTTCGAATTTTTCTGAAAAGGGTCTAAGGGATTTTAAACATTTGTATAACAAATTCTTCCCGTTAATTGTTGGGTATTCTTTCTGCGATAAAAATGTAACGTGTGTGTTGCGAAATGAATGTTACAACATAGTGATTTATATGCCTTTAGACTGAATTGTAAGACGATTTGTATCGACGAGTTTTGAATATTTTTTTCTTAACCAAAGTTGTAAATCATATCAGGTCCTGACACGCTCGTATACATAGAAGTAAACTGACATGAGAAAGTAAACAAAAAAAAAAGGGAGAAGTTTAAGTGCTTCTAACGACGCAACTGATTGGCTAATGATCATGTAGGAGTCTGTGTGATTTTTATATTTATTTAATTAATTTACCATGTGCAAATCTGTCGTACACCAGATATATCGTTCTTAATAAATTCTCACATTTACTAGATCTCTATTGTTGTGTTCACATTGACACAATCGGTGACATGTGTATTATGTCCTCTCCCATTCTTCTTCTCACTCATTATTGTGTCCTCTTGGATTGCATTACGTCGTTCCCCATTTTTCCTACAAAAAGTAGAAGAACTTACTATAAGAACTTATTATAAAAACTTTACTATAACTCTGAGAAAGTGAAGAAACATGCAATTGATAAGACGATGTCTTGTAAGTGGAGTGAGCAAATTAAAGAATTAAGGCGAGCTTATCTAAATTTTAAATGCCAATCATATTATGGATTATATTTGTGACGAGGGAACGTTACACTCTTGCGAAAAAACGTCATCGTATTTTATTAATCAGTGCTATTCTACGTTTAGTCGAACTTTCCTGTCGAGGGGAATTAAAACGGATCGATGAACGATAAAACAGGTGGAGTATAATTCCACATCCAGACGGTGTGTATGATATTTTATGCAAATTCTAATCTTCTGTAAGACAGAGAAAGTTCTGTAATCTCGAGATAATCGTATTCTGCTGCACGTTACACTTATTACCAATACCATATTTTGTAATTAACGTTTTCCAGCGCTAGTAAGACCAACTGAAAAATTGGGCAGTATGGGCAAGAGATATTGCGCCATAAGATATAGTAATTTACAAACAATACTTATGCTAATATGGAAATATACATCTCTATATTAGCATAAGTATTGTTCAACATGTAGAGTCGTTACTTTTGATAATACTAAATACCATTAAAATGTATATTTGTAAGAACAACATGAAACTGTGAAGATTTTGGTTTACTTTGATCACAGAAAAAGAAGCAATTTTAAATATACTACAACAGATTGAAATGTGGATAGTTTGTCATCCAACTTAATTGTTTTTTTTTTAATATCCAGTCTGTATTTAAGACTGTTGACACAGATTAGGATCTTAGAAACCCTTTGTTCCTATAGAATTCTTCTCTATTTAAATTTCTATACTGGCAATATTTTTATATTAGAAGTCAGTCATGCATAATGTATTGCGAAATATGCTTAATCAACGTATATTGGAAAGTTAATCTGACATGAGAATATAAGTTATCGTTCAGTGTACACAGCGTGACTAATAAGCTCGTTCATGTTATCTAAATAATGTACAAAGGTATGGTGTACTATGATAATATTGTTGGTTTTTCTGGCAATAAAGGACTCATCGGATAACTAAAGACAAATCTATGAAAAAGATTTGTTTATTCGAATATAGAAAGGGACAAGGAAGAAACTTAAATTGTCCGCCATTTTTTATTTCGAATGGAAACTGAAACTGGACTGAGACAAAGTTGTCGTCCGTTTACAATTACTCATTTGAAGCGAAAATTAATTAGTTAAAATGGAAAAAAAGAATCTACAATTGTCAATCAATTTCAATGAATGATCTATTTCATTGATTACCTAGTCCATACAAAGTATTCATGCAATCGATTGCACGAAGAAAAAAACTGAATCTGTTTATGCAGATTAATAGTGTTAATATTTGTTTGTCAAATAAATTGTCAGGTGTAAAATTAGATACAGACTGTTTCAATGGGGGAACTTTTACAGACAAGTGTTGTGCAAGCAACAGGTGTCAAGAGTAATTAACGCTTTCGAAGTTACTTGTATTATGTAAAATAGAACTTTTGCATTGAATGTTATGTAAAAGTCCACGTGACTTCTATTACATCTTCAAAGTTATTCGATATTTATCTAATCATAAATGACTAAACAATTGCTAATCATTTACAACTCAGTAAATCAGTCTAAGTTCAATTTTTGTTTAAAACATTTATAGAAGCAGAATTTTAATTGGCTGTCATGATAGAATAATAATCCGATAAACTCTTAAATTATTTAGATTAATCATAGATAATAGACAAGTGTATCGAATGAGTATCTTGAATAGAATTACTCTATAATCCAATATGGTAAGAGCTTTCATAGAGAAAAATTAATATTAACAGTTCAATAAAATGTTAATTTACAATCACTATATGTTTAACAAATTTATTATCGATATTAATTCGCAAAGCAAGCTACACTAGGGTATATGTAAAATGGTTTAAAATAAATATTTTCTAAAAAAATGTATATGAATTTTACTATTAAAAAAATAATAAAAGGTGGTAAAAAATTACGAAACAATCCACCTTTGTTTCTAATAGCCTAGTAGAACTAATTAAAACAGTAACATATGCTACTTCATGTACTGTATAATTATGATATCTATTACTGCTTAAATTTCATACAACACATAACCAAAATAATCGGCAGTATATAAATAATAATTTAAAAAAATATACATTATTAATTATATTACCTACCACTAATATGCATCATATACTGACAATTACAGTAGTCCGTCATAAATGCGCCGTTCATTTGCCAAACTGATAAAGTCCACAAAATATAACCAAAGAAAATTATTTTAAATACACGAAGTTAAGCACTAATCAAGCGTTTCAGCACTAAAATTTGAACAAATTCAAAAAGGTTAAGTTAGTCACTTTGACCTCGGAATGACTGAAACAATACACTATAAAGTATTACAATATATTCTGTCAACCCCATTAGTTTATAGTTCCACGAACAATATCCTTTAACATAAAGTGGACCATAGCATCTATCACCACTATACTTTACGTACTGTCTACATTAGCTTCAGGTCCAATAAACAGTTTATTATCTTCTGCTTATCAAAAAAAAAAAAAGATTCCAACTGGTAACACACATACACAAATGGATTCACAGTATTAGGTCATAAAAAAAAAAAATTTTACAACTGCTCCACCATTATCATGAATTAGCAAAGAGGATTACCTCAGCAGCATTCTCCTCCATCGGCTCCAAACCGTGACTGTCACATTAGGTGTAACGGCACGCCAAGCTGCATGACAGAAGGGGGGTCGTATGTACCACCGATGCCCAGAAACAACTCGTGCAAACTTGCTGTAGGAGGAGGAGAAATCAGAAGGTGCACTGGCTTTTGCTTTCGTTGGTCGTTCAGTGTCTCACAATGTGCCAGAGAAGGACCAGCTCTCTGATCAGACTTTCTTCAATTACCAACCTGAAGAAAAACTGAAGATCTCTATGGCCACTTGGTGAACCATTCTGAACAACCCTTGAGAGGAAATGAAGAAGACACTTCAGCAGAAAAGGACATTTTACTTTGAGAAATCTGATTAATGAATGGAAGTCGAAGGTACACCAAGGTTTGCAGACTTTTGAACGTGGAGAGATAAGGGAAAAAGTACAGATAAAGCTACCATTGTTCGGGCCACTTATCAGTAATTCCCATATTGTTTGGAATATTTCGCACGTGACTACTGTAATGGTCACCACTATACAGTTGTCAGAAAGCATTTAAGGTGTTCAGCTGGAGGAGAGCTGGTCAAACTGTGAAGAAATGTGAACATTGGTCCACTGAAGAATTAATTGAATTTTCGATGGTCTGAATTATTGACGAGTGACAGGGAAGAATCAGTTTTTTAGAAGATTAAGGTGATTCCTTCCGAGAAGATTCAGTCGACGAAGATGAGCCAGGGGAAAGGACTTGGATATCCTTACTGGTCCTTGAGTGGATTCTAGACGTCTATGGAGTTGGTAACGAAGCAAACGGTAATTTGAAGAAAACGTTGGAGGCGAAGCTGGAGGTCTCTGAGTAGTATTGTACCAAGACACCTTAAAAGGAAGAAACCTAGATTGTAAGTTTGATACCTTGATCTGTAAATCGGGTGATTTAACGGAAAAAACATCTTATGAGCAATAAGTGATCGAAGAAAAAGAAGAAACTAGAGGAAGAAAGATAAAGATCTTCATTTTTATGAGAAGAGTACTTGAATGGAACTGAAGAAAATTTTGAAGATAGAGAGAAAAGCTCCCAGCATGTAAAAGAAGAAAGAAGCCATAATTGTTTTCAAGATCAGACTATTGATCCGTGTAACTTGAACATTAAATAATTGTTGATTGTAACTGTTCGAAAGATTTTTTCGAAATTCAATTTCACCGTACTTAAATGTAAATTGAGGAATGCACGTGTGAAGTTCGTAAGGACAGAAGAAAGTATAAATAACCTATTTTCCAGCACCGAAAATGGCGCAATCCCCACCCTCAACCGAAGAACCGAACAGGTTAGTAATAATTCATTCTTATCGCTTATTTGATACGCAACTGATAAAATAAAAGAGGTACATAAACAGACATAATTTAACGAGTTTTTAATCCATCTTCCGAAATGTTATTGATAAGATTGTTCTATTGACATTTTCTGTGGATAGTTTTCGTTGGTAGATCAGAACTTAGATAATTTTATCAAGTACAGAGGGGCAGTTTCGAACATTATTTGGATATCTTCGCTTCGACCGAGTCGGTTAACAGCGTTGGTTATGTGCGTCCTAACAAGAGACACTTGTTTTATCGACGTCTTCTTTGTTTTCAAATTCCAATGTCAGGGAACATCTGTTATTTACTCAGTCTGCAAAAGAAACATGTCCAATATTCAATTGATTTCGTTTCGCGGAGAAATTCTTCCGACTCGTAAAACATTTAATCAAACGAAACGTTTATTATTGTGTTCTGTAAACCGTTCGATAATGATTGGAGAAATTAGCTTTTACAAGCACCATTGACAGGATACCAACATTCTTTGGTTCGAGAAATTCAATAGCTTAAAACTTTCAGAATTCAAAAAATTGTGAATTCAAATATTAACAAGTTCTACGACTCAGAAATGAAAAATATTTTTTAAACTTGAACGTTGGTGGATCCAGATGTATGAATTTTTCAAACATTTTTCGTCTGAATACGGAAAATTTAAAATTCAAAAATCGAGTTTTCTGTTTTTGAGATTCAGAAATTTAATGATTCGCCAGTTTGAATATAAACTATGGTCAATACTTTCGTCGTTAAAGCTAGAATGTATACGTATATATTGTTGTGATTTACGGAAATGCAATATTCAAGTGAATGTCACTGACATTATGTCAGACGTATGTTGTCGTAGACCTTGACAGTTAGTGTCACGTATTCATCTATCGGTTCATTTATCGTAAATTGTTTTCCTAATGGTTTGCATAGGAATGCATTCAAACAACATTATTCGCGTAGTTTGATTCATCCGCATGCTTACATATAATTAAGATAACAAGTTCGACGGACGACCGATAATTAATCAGAAATGTCAACATAGGCTTGCTTCGTATAAAACATCGAATTGGATGAATCAATGCGGGTAATTAATGGCTTTATATATTATTAGAATTATCTGTGCAAATTTTTATCAAAGTGAAATTTATTACTATTTCAGAATTATTGTTATCTATGGTTCAGATTTGGAACCCATGTACATTCAACATTTTCAAAATTTCTTAATAGTTGAAATTTTTAGTATTGAAAGTACCAATTGAATTCTTCAATATATAAGGTATTGAATTCTTGAATACTTCGATGTCCAATTTCTGAATATTCAGAGTGTTGAATTTTTGAATATTTCGAGTGTTGAACTTTTGAATATTTAGTGTTGAATTGTCGAATATTCAAAGTGTTGAAATTTTGAATATTTAGAGCATTAAATTTTGGAATATTTAGATAGTTGAATTTTAGAATATTTAAATTTCTGAATTTATGAATATTTAAACTGTTTAAATTTCAGATATTTTAACTCTTCCATTTTTGACTATTTGAATCTTCGAATCCTTGACTACTTTAGTGCTTAAATTTTGAATGTTTGAACTTCTAAATTTTTGAATACTTGAATTCCTGAATTTTCGAATACGTGCATTATATTTGTTGTTGTTAATTTTTCATCAACCACTGATAAGGCGAAAAGATATACCGCATCAATTAGAATCCTTTCGCTGAATCTGGCTTAGAAGATTACAACGGTAATCGAGGATGCAGCTACTTAGCGCTTTCGTTTAAACATCTATACGCTCGGCCAAGATGCGCATTTAGAAGTGACATTCAAGCGGATCTGGAGTGCTAATTCTATAAATTTTCGTACAGTAATTCATCACATTTCATTTCAAATCCCTAAAAGTACGAAAACGAAATATTTCTTTTGTTTTTGCATTAAATTTGGACAATTTCATTCGAGCAACGAATAAATAAAAAAAATTTTTCAACACCAGAAATTAATAAAAATATTTTAATTGTCGAAGTTTCGCTTTCCACTGAAAATATTTATTCATTCGAACTGTTCAGTATCTATTGGTAAAAATATTATTAGAGATATGCTTTCACAAAATTTTATCTAGTTCCGCTTTCGACTTGCAATTTACTCTTTTTCCCCGGCAATTATCCGTAAAATATCCGTCGATCAGATAACAATTTTCAAGTGACGTTATAATTGTTTAATGATTTAGTAATTATACGTTAAGCCATCTTATTTTTGCTTGTGGTGTCATCGACGAGTTATTTCGTGATTACAGATTGTTTTCTGTGTGGACGGATTAGAGATTCTTCTTTCAATAACTCGGAAATATTTCACGATATTGCGTGACTTCTTATCCATTCTCCGAGTTTCGAGAAAATCCAAGTAAACGACCGTTTGAAAAAATTCCATAGGCGAAGAATTGCTATTGGATAAAAAGAACGTCCTCCACGACGGCATTGCATAATTGCTTCCTCCTGAACGTTTAATTAAACGCTGCGATGATAAAATGGTCGCGAGTAGACCTAAACACTAAAACGATTTCACGAGGAAAAACTACAGAGTGGAGTAGGTGACTTGAATTATTCGAAGTGGCATAAGTGGAGCCGCAGCAATACCTTTCTATCGCTGTGGTTCCACTGATACCACTTCGAATAATTCAAAATATCTCCTAAACTAACGATTTTTTAATATGAACAGGGTAATACTTATTTATACAGAATTACAAGCTGGATCTACTAACTTTATAAAAGATATATGATTCCGTTTAAAAAAACAAACTTGACCTTCGTATGTCCTCTACGCGTGCTCCTACAAAAAAACCTAGTCAGGAAAAATTCTGCCCTCTTCGAAACCATACAACTTTTGTCTGAAACATTTTCCACTGAAATCATTAGTATTGAAGTGAATCCAATCACGTGCTTCACCTTGCATATCAGAAAGTGAAGTGGAGATTTTGCGTTTATGACTCAAAAGACTCAAGGAAAGGATGAACGAAAAAACTCAAGGTCACGTTGGTATCTAAAAAACAAATTAGATATAATAAAATGAAATTGTGTTCATCTGATACGTCCCTTAAAATGCTATATAATGGATTAAAACGTTTTTTTTATACAACCCATAGATAATGAGTTACTTTAAATAGCAGTTCTTATTGATACGTGATATATAATATAGTATAATAATAGTATAAATATACTTATAGATAAATAGTGTATCCAGATCGAACGAGTTCTGCGTAGGTTCTGTAAATCGTTATGACAACACAATAATCCGTGGATCCTCTTTATCAAGAATCTTTATTCCCATATCGCTGAGGAAAGTTGTCACGAATGATCTAGAGGCGATGTTGGATCACGGCGATAAGTGACAACGACCGCCTCTACTGAACTTAAGCTTTTGTTTCGAACGATTGTCCTAGATTACGTTCGGCTTGATAGCTCAATTTTCCACATGGCTTGGCGCTTTGACGTTTCTTCCCGACGATGACGCATAATTCACTGGGATTCAGGCCTCCGAAGATCGTTTCAACCTCGTGTCACTCGTGGTTCGCTTCGTCCTTCAGGTTTAATCTTTTAGAAACGCACTTAAAAATTTATTCTGACCCAAATTGTACGGGTTCTGTTCCAGTTTTCAATTTAATTTATTTAATTTATTTCAATTAATATGATTATCATTCCTAAAGCAATAATGACTCGGTTTTATTTGCCATACAAGGGCAGAAACAAATTCTCAGAAATGCATTCTTACTAATTGAACACGAAAAAAAAAAAATTTCTTTTATTCCTGCCCTTGTATGACCCTGAAGGCCATAGTATACTACATGGTTGAACTCTCCTTCATGCCCGCTTTCATATGATGTAAAAAAATATGTAGCATTCCATTTAAAAAAACTAAGGTCACCTTTGTTTCTAAAAAAATATTAAAAACACAAAAACTTTCGATACGCTATCATATTACTAGTAAAATATATTACAACTGCCTCCTCTTCAGTTTGTTTCTAATGTTTACCGTTTACGAAAAAAAAAAACGATGGTACAAATTATCGCGAACGCCATGTATATCCAATTGGTGTCCAGGTGGCTCTTAATTTATTTAAATGAAGAATTGCTATATATTTTCAGATCAGTTCATCTTCATGACAAATAAAAAAAAATTCCACGCGCGAGGTAACTGATCTACCTGTGCGAGCAGACTCGCGTGGTTCGGCACGCTGGATTACGCAAACCCGGGAGAATGTGCACCGAAACTTATGTAATCGTGGCAGGCCCTTTCACGCTGAAAGGAACTGTGTCAATGACGGAAAATAAAACGGTTGCCCGCGTAAAAATTATCTATGGGCTCGACTCATCGTGCTCAATTCGATTCACATTCGAAACGCTCGTACTTTATTCTTTTATCAGTACCATCGTAGAAAACGAATATTTACATGAGTATTGACGAGTAGTACATAACATTCACAAAAATTCTTCAGAGTACTCAATGGTAGGCGATTGGAATATGCACTCTGCTGCTGGTACTTAACACTCAATATATAACATATAATAAAAATAAAAAATAAATAAATGTTGAAATTTAATGATATTTTTAATGTAATAATAATAAGGTATACATAATACAATTAAAATGGAAATATCAATAATAATAATAATTTTGAAAAATTGTTGTTTTAATAAGAGTAATAGTTATATAATATTAATATTAATTCTCGAATCCCTTGAGCTTGAATCAAATTCGTTTCATTTCGAATGTAATAATTTTTAACCAATTTTGTTTAACCATTCGGCCCATTTGGATTTCAGAAACGGGGAGAAGACATCGCCCGCGGAGCTGAACGGTGTCCCGGAAGTGTACACTATATCGAAGCTTCGCCAAGCACTGCCACAATGTTCCGCAGTTTCGGCGAAGAATCTTCTGATGCTCACATTCGGATCCACCCTTGGGTTCTCCACGATTCTGATCCCAGAATTGAAGAAAGAGGACTCGGAAATCCCAGTTACCCTAGATGAACTGACGTGGATCAGTAAGTGCTCCGATCCACCCAAAATATTAAAATGTCCATAGAAATCCACATTTTTCCATCAGAATTTATAAAAGCAACAAATTCCTCTTTGTCTCTTCTAGATCTACAATATTCCCTAAAAAAAAACACACATACCAGAGAACCGAATTAAAAAAAATTTTGGTGACCTATGTTCATCCGTACAACAGATATGTTCATTTTAAAATGTCTGTTAAAATGGGACACCCTGTAAAGAGGGACAACTGAACTATTTACCTATTTTGCTCACTGTTAATCAGATGACTATATTTATTATAAATGTTACTGATCTCTCGGTTCTGTTTATTCTCCAGGTAGCTTGAATCTGTTCCTAGTGCCCATTGGTTGCTTCGTTAGCGGGCCAGTCTCGCAGTACCTGGGCCGAAAGAGGACCATGTTGCTAATCAACATCCCATTCATAATAGCGTGGCTCATCTTCTATTACGCCACCACCGCTGGGATGTTGTTCATCGCGTTGGCCCTGACGGGATTGACCGGCGGCCTCTTGGAGGCACCTGTGATGACCTATGTAGCGGAGGTTACCCAGCCTCATCTACGTGGCATGTTGTCCGCCACATCAAGCATGTCCGTAATCTTGGGCATCTTCACACAGATGTTAAGCGGAAAATTGACCAACTGGAGGACCGTGGCCCTGATCAACTTGACCTATCCTGTTATCTGCCTGATTGCCCTTTGCCTGGTCCCTGAGAGCCCACATTGGCTTGCCGGTGAGCTTCGCTCTGTTATCTGTAGCAATGACCTAACACCCAGACCTTAGATTATTTAGGGTATATAGGGTTTATCTACGATTTTGGGTTATACTGTTCAGGGATCATTCGACCAAAATTCTTGTAGGATATTGTATCTACGACGAAAAGCATCAGGTCACTTTAATTATTAGACTCGTTTAGTAATAGATTGAAAGTCTTGGGGGTCTTGAAGTTTCATTGTTTATTGAAAAATGCAGAATATGTGTCAGGTTTTAGAATGATGTTTTACTTCACTATTTATATAGCTTTGTTACATTGGATATTCCAGTAGTCTAGGTCTCATAATTAACTGTGTGTTGCAGCTAAGGGAAAAGTTAAGAAAGCTGAAGACGCACTATGCTGGCTCAGAGGTTGGGTAGGACCAGGTGAAGTGAAAGCAGAGTTACAGGTCATCTGCCAGGAAGTCCACAAACCGGCGGAATCGCGAGAAAGGATCTGGAAATCGTTCAGTAAAAGGACTTTCTATGTCCCCTTTTTCCTAATCACGTGGGTGTTCTTCGTAGAATCATTTGGTGGTTCTATAACCATTCAGACGTTCGCGGTGGTTGTTTTCGAAAAACTGGACGCACCCATCGACCAATACACAGCTGCAGTGTTTCTGGGTCTGGCTCAGTTAGTGGGTACGCTGATCTGCGTGTTCGCCATACACTTCACTGGAAAACGGAAGTTGAACTTCCTGTCCATCGGTGGCACTGCTTTCTGCTTTTGTGGAGCAGCCGTCTATGGATATTTGAATGATATCAATGCTATTAAGGGGAAAAACTTCAGCTGGGTGCCGACCACCTTGCTGATTGGTTCAGCCTTTATGTCCCATGTTGGAATCAGGTTGTTGCCTTGGGTACTTGCTGGTGAAGTTTTTCCTGTGAAGGTAACTCTCTAATATATCATCCGTTTCCTTTTACCTTTCAGTCTAATAGACAATATTCCAAATGTAATTTGTACAAATTTCTTATGGCAATTCTATGTTACAACAATAACGAATTATACAATTCTCTGTCATCTTCATGATAGCAACAAGTATGTCATCGAATTGCTATTGGCACACTGTTGTTCCCATTTAACTCTGCTTCAGCTTTCTACAGTTATATCTATCCATAGAATGTACTGAAGAGTCATATACAGAGTGTCCCAATTTTCGTGAAGAGCCAAAGTATCCCTGTTGTTTTCCTTTGTGTGAACTAGGTTCGAAGCAGTGCAACAGGGTTCGCCGGTTCCATAGGCTACATCTTCCACTCTATAGCCAACAAGAGCTTCCTGTATATGGTGAATGGTCTGTCCCTGGCCGGCACCTTCTTCTTCTACGGTCTAATCAATGTCCTAGGTGGCGTTGTGCTCTACTTCATGCTGCCAGAAACTGAGGGCAGGACTCTGAAGGAAGTCGAAGACCATTATGCCGGTGTGCAAAGCTTGAAGAACAAACCAACGAAGGAATCCTTGCCTATTAAAGAAAAGTGGGCAGCCACGAATCCAGCTGTGATCTATGATGACACCGAGAGCAAGCTGTGAGAAAACGAGGTTAGAGTGGATTGTTGACCCACTGAGAGTGAACCTCAAATGACTTTCGATGGGATGCAATTGTAATTTTCTGCCAGAAGCTCGTTCTAACAAAGTAATTTGATTTGCTTTGATTTCATTTCACAAGACTATGAATAGCAGATTGTTTATAGAATCCAACTTGGCGAGAGAACAAAAATACTATTAAACTGAATGTTACTGCACACAGAAGAATTATGGTACACAGTACACAGCTAGTATTACTGTAAATAAAAGATACCAGAATTGTATTTTTTATACTTCAAACGGAATCTTGTCACGCGTTTAATTTTGCAAATTGCAAAATAAATTGTAAGTTATATTAAAGGAGAGATGTGTGATAGTCATACTTGATGGAAGAAGAACGTGAAGGATGGTTTATGATGTTAATCAAGCTGCATCATTTTGTTTCGACATGTAATTATGTTTATTTATATATTTACAATGACATTCACGACAAATTATGCTTTCTTACTGTCAAAGTCCGTTTGTGTTGCCGTGCTCGACGAAGAATTTTTAATCGAAGTTGACTTCTTTCCCTGTGACTTCTTTCGTGATTGATTCTTCACGCCCGACTTGAAATATTGATCGACCACCTTCAGGAAGTTTTCGTGCTGTAGAATGTTCACGAGATTGACAATTTTCTCGGGAATCTGCGGCACCCTCAGGTTTCGCGTCTCGATTCTTCGAACTTGACCCTTTTTGTTCTTTTTCGATGACTCGTTCACGCTCTCACATTTTCTCAGACTGCAAAATTATCAATGATAAATCAAATTCAATTTATACACTTGGAAGAAAAATAATAAATAAAGGCATCAGGTATTATTCGAGTTGAAAGAGCAATGTCGATGGAAAACAGTTGAATTTGAAAAAAGTCACAGATGACTCAAAATTAGGAAATTTAGGAAATTTTGATTTTTCTGAAATCGAATGATTATTTGATTTATTAGTTAAAATTTAAGTACGTGATCTTTTTTTCGTCGATTTCACGGCCAGATTGCGATCGCCTCACGACATGGCACTCGCAACTGGATTCCGGCTCCACGATCTGTTTCTCTTGCACATAGCTGATCCTCGGCTTGCGAAAACTGTGATGAGGCATGTTTGAAGTATCAATTCTGCGATCACGCGTTCGGTACGAGATTAACGATAATTACGGAATTTTGCGAGCATGCCAAAGTACAGGCCAAATAAAACAAAAACAAAACGAATGTCATAAGAAATTCGGCTAATTTCAGACGACTGGTAACACACTCACGTTTCAATTCCATATTTCGCAATAAAAAAAAAGCCATAGGAGCTTTATTAACAGAAAATAATAAAACTCCCCATAATATTTCACCAATTTCCATACTAAACATTCCAACACAAGCAATACATTTGATTTGTAAACACAAACGGTGACCTACAGAATCAAATTCAGCAATCTGTCGATAACTTACCGACAATCGTTAAGTCAGTTACCGATGGTGCAAGCACATAGGCGGCGGAACGGTTTCGCGATCAACAAGTGTCCTCGAACGGACCGACTCGTTTCTAATGGCGGCATATTGATGTTGGTCGGGTTGCACGTCGCGCAGGCGCGGCCTTCCTCGGGATTGGCCCCGAGGACGGGCGGGGGTCCACGAAAATGGTCGATATTTTAGCTATAGCGGGGGTTACAGTGGCGCGAGGCTTTACCGAGGCCAGTCCACAGTCTCTTTAAAATCATCGGGAAACAACCCCCCCTGTGTGTGGCTGCCGTTTTGTGTCGGAACAGTCGTGGTCCGGGGTATCCGCAGGAAATATCCACTCGCTGATAACGAATTCGCCGTGCCGTGGTGGTGCAGGACCGGAAGTGCAATACGCTCGGTGTGCTACCTACCTCTTTGTCGTTCGCCGTTCAGCCGTGAGAGGATCGTCCTATTCAGGAGGTACTCGTCGGCGACGACTGACGTCGGACGACGATGGAACGGGATCGTACGAAGTCCCGTGTGCCTCAGGATAGTTCCTAGCACTCGTGGATTTCGTTGCCTGAACGTTTTCTCGTCCGACCAGCCGGAGCCCGTCGATAGACTGCTTATTGATTTCTCTCTGTCCCCCTCTGTCTCACTGTCTCTCTCTCTCTCTCTCTCTCTCTCTCTCTCTTTCTTTCTTTCTCTCTCCATCTATTGTACTCTTCCTCGCTTTTCCTCTCTCGCGTGAACCGTGGCTGGCCGAGCCGACTTTCCACGTAGAAAGTGCGTTGCACGTAGTTCCTCGCAGCCGTCTGTCGTCCCCTGGGGGTTTTCATTGTTAACCCGGTTAGGGGATGCTTGGACTTTCCTGCTGGACGCTTCTAATGTACTGGGTCTCTGTGATGTCAATACGGGGTGAATTATTCAGGCTGCCATACATAGGTGTATCTGGATCCATATGTGGATACGACCCAAAATGGTTTGGGCAACTAGGGTAATCTGCGGTGGTCTTTTTGCCTCTGGCAGCTTTCCTCCGTGTCCTGTCTGTCAGTACTTTTTAAGGACTTGTGTCAAATTCTTTCCCAATTCGAGGTGAACGTGTCAGCTGTAGGGAGAATTGGGGATCAAGGGATGATGGTGAAGTTCGATTATTGACTGGACCGAACTTGGGGTAGCTGTGGCATAGCTTTAGGTGTTTATCAGTTGAACATCGATACATCGAGAAGTCAAGCAGTATCGATTCAGACGCGTTTTCGGGATCCAGATTCTAGCGTCACGATTGTACTTATACGGAGGCTCCATCTTCCGTCTACGTTCATTTTGACAGCCGCTGAAATCGAAACTTTGTAACGAGCGGCGTGGGTGGTCAGGTGTTGAGAATCGATCTTCCAAAAATATTTGCTCTGTTGCTACCCCCTCCTCCCGTCGCCATCACTACCTAGCCCTCCCCCTCTACGTGGCGCAACGTAATCGAGAAGCGTGGAGGGTTCGGTTTTCTCAATGACATTTCCGCCATTTTAGTAGATATTCTATGCTTTGCCCGCTGGCTGATCCCCTGGGATCGTGGGAGCTTTGGAGGGGGATTCCCCTGTGCCGTTCCCCAAGGCTTAGGGCGAGGAGTTAACAACAAACTGGGATTGTTTTGGGGAACCTTGATATACGAGATAAAGTTTCTTCTTCTGAGGAACGCAATTAGCTTGTCTGAGCTGGGTATCGCTATCTGGGATAAATTTCATCTGCATCTGGAGAGAGTGAAATACTGGTCCAGTTGTTGAAAAAAAAGTCTCATTTGTAAAAGTACAATAACGCAGATTGTGAGTTGGATTTGTGTTCATGATTGTTTGTTATGAGAACAAATGACTTGTATCAAGAATTTCAAATTTAGTTTCTTTTGTTTTTTAGAGACATAGTACATTTAAGTGTGACTTGAATTTATGTTACTTCTGGGTTAGATATGGAAATATCAAATTATCCACCAATTATATAAATTTGTTTTCTGTATGAAGACAACAAATCTAGTCTATGGAATCTACAAGATCTTTTGAATTTGAAATACTGCAATGTATACATTTGGTTTATATTAGGCTTGATGATATTTCAATATAAATTAACCAATTCTGTCATAATATTACTAGTTTTCTAGATATATAATGATTATTCATTCCTTTCTTCAATAAAAGCTTTAAAGGAAATAACACTTTCTGCTTCTCCACTCTATTAATGACCAGCTAAAGAAGTTAGAATACCAAGCTTTTAGTACCTAATGGTTATGGTCCAAGGGATTTTTACCATAAAAGCTTCTGTTACTTTTCTTATTGTTTTAGTTCTCAGCTCATATGACAAAACTATTATTCTGCTCCCACTCCCACCCATAAATATAAGCTACAAGAACCAACGCAAAATCGTTAATGATATTGATTTCATATTATTTAGCCAACATTAAAGACCAGTAATGAATACTCTAACACAAAACTATAACAGTACAAAACATTACATATCTTCAGTGAAACCAACTATTCTAATATTTATGTTTGTTGATCCATGGTAGAGTTCCATTTTTTCTAATCCCTTGTCATAAAAAATATCAAGTTCAATATTTATACCATATGCTGTAGGACATCAAATGGACAATTCTTAATTTATGGTACAATTGCATCAAGTACCATTTTCCTAACCTTCTGTCATAAAAAATATCAACTGCAATACTTATACCATGTATCTAAGGACATCAAATAGACAATTCTTAATTTATGGTACAATTGCATCAAGTACCATTTTCCTAACCCCCTTGTCATAAAAAGTATCAACTGCAGTATTCATACCACGTATCCAAGGACATCAAACGGAAAGCAAGGAATACTATACTTCACTGTAGAGCCACCATAATCTCGTTCGCAGCTCCACGTGCATACCATAAATTGAACTATTCCCAAATATGCTCCTTTCGCCAGTGTTGGAGAACTCCTGACGGCCATTAGCGACCTCCGAGCACCTTTTTCCCGGGGTCTGCGTGTCGGCGAATTCCACGGAACGCTTTATCGTGGCGCTAAGGATGCAATTGTGTGCAGCACGAAAGCTGCGCGTCGACGTTAACATATGGTCGACGATATGATTATCGCGAACCTTGTCCCACTTTCTTTCGCCCCGACGTTCCGTGGCGCGGTGCGTAGGCGGTCTGACACATTTTTCCCGGCGAAATTTCTTCCCAGTAACAGTGTAGTTTCCGTTATTGGCTACACAGGTTATCGAACTTCCGGTATTTCGGCGCCGATCCGCCGGAACGGTCGTAAAACGGAATTTTTGGAATCGTGTCAAATGCATGTCGTTCGTAATCCGTGGTCTTGTTGCTGCCGGTGTGGACAGCTTTTGGTGTGTGCTTTTCAGCCAATCTACTCGAAATTTCGAAGGTATTTTACTCGATCCGTCGACTTTCATTAAAAACTTGTAACAAATGTTTTTCAAATATAGGAACACATAGTTTAAATATTTTGGTAAAAAATATGGTAAAAAGTTTTTTTTCAATAAGTATTGATCTGAAAGTAGATTTTAAATTAATATAACAAATTTTTTTAATTGCAATTTTAATTGTAATTTTTACTTGCTTCCATTTTAAATTGAAATTACATATAGTTAATTTTATTCAAGCACTATTAGTGAAAATTCAATTAGAATATTTATTATTAATAATATTTAATTGTTTATTATAATTATTTGTTTATTTATTTTGATGACAATTGAAGAAAATGTATTTTTCGTGATATTTACATAAATTATGAAAATATGTGTAAATCTATGTTTATGAATGCAATAATTATTATTATCGTATCTGGTATGCGATTGGACGTTTAATAAGCTGATAGATCGATCGTTTTTTACCGGGGCGTGAGAACATTTAGTTTCATCTCTTGTCTCGACGAGCATTCTAGAAATAAGTGAGGCAGAAATGATAGAACTTGAAAAATCTGATGGAACTCTGGAGTTGCCGCTGCGACTCGAGCATGAAATCGATAAGAACCTCCCACCCCCGTCTAAAAAGTTCGCAGTGTCTGTGCCTCAGCGTCGTTTATTTATAGCCTTTTCGCCTGGAATACATTTTTAGGTATAACTGCGCTCGAACTCGCAGTTAATACTATGCCCCATACTTGTTTACTTTCTGTCGCTAACTATAGTTATCACAAGGTTATTAATTGTCAGTGGTTACAATACATCTTCAGCTGTTTCCTCATGTGGAGGAATATCTGCAAGGGTTGGATCTCAAAGGGAAGCTCAGTTGAATACTGATTTACTCAGAAATTCTGATTGGATAATTAGATAAAGTGAGGTTGCAATTGTGACATTCATGTATTTAGAACAATTTGGTCTCACGATTCATGTTTTAATCCTCTTAAGAAATTGCAAAGGTTATTACTTCCAAGCTTCTAATTTAGCTGAGAGCACATCTTTCTGGTTCGTAGGTCTAGATGGAGCTACCGGTTAGTTACTAAAACTGAAGTTGTATGTACTCAAGTGCTTTGTAATAAATCAAGCTGTAGTTATTATTTTCCAGTTCCTTTGCATTAAACCTTTCATCATAGTACCTCAACGCATAAACTTTTGATGGAGTTATAATTTGACCTACAATCATAATTACCACTTATACAATATCCCCTTACTGTTGTAGCTCCCAATTTTCCATACTAAGTACTTTACAGCATCTTCCAATTACTAAACAATATTTCTAATCACACTTTCTGTAGTTTGATATAATTTTTGCCCCTCTGACCTAATTATATCTGTCATCCTTGATTTACTTAAGAACACAACTTCCAGTCGTTCCAAACACTTGGAATTGGATTCAACTGTTGTACCAACCTGTCCCAATTAGTATATCTAATTATCTCTGACTCTATTACCAGTACAAACTCCAATTATCTAGTTACAATTGCAGATTCCATTTAGCTGATCTAGTTGCAATTACAACTTTTAATGATAGCAATCAATTCCTCTAAAAATCTACAATTCTATTAAACAACTGCAATTGGTACCTTCAGTTAGACCTAACCCCAATACAAGTGCAGCTCAACTCTCGCATGCAATTTTACTTTCCATTCACCCAATTCAATTTTACTTACATTTCCCAATAATTCCAGTCAGCAACAATTGAAACCTGCAATTACTTGAAACTATGACCATTTGAGCTATGAATTATTTAACAGAGTCCCAACCACAGCTTTCTGCTGTTAGTTCAGCTGTGGACACGTGCTGCAATGGCCAAGTTCATTATCAATTCCATGTTGCAACTGTTCACACTTGAGTGCATTCCTTTAAACAGACATTTATTCCACGTGGGTCCGCGATATCTATAGCCGCACCTGGTGTCCAGAAAAAAAGTCACGGATACGTTTTGTAGCCTGTTTTCTCGTATTATCAACCTAGGAAATACACAGAGTGATTACGAACAACCGATATGACGGAAGTTCTGCGGGCTACGAAGGCAACGTGTTCCCCTTTCCAGTCTCGTTAAAGGCAGGAAAGAAACAGAGAATGGGGAACGGTAGTGGGGGCCTTCATAAAGACACGCATAAAAGTGTTTATACCCATGCAGACTGACATTAAAGCCCCCCGCGAGATGAATGAAGCGTGCGATGGAACAGCAGACTCTGTTTTACATTCAAGATGTTTTAATGAATGAAAAACTGACTGGTTCGCTGTACCCTCTTTCGCTGCCGTTCCATTTTGCACTTTTCCCTTGTACATCCTTCAGATTTTCATGTTACCATGGTTTCTATACCCCCTTTCACTTCTGTACTATAATGTGTGCTCGTTGCACGATGACTTTGTTCCTTGCACTGATGTTTGTAGCTTCATGGAACAAGTCAAGGAATAGTGGTTTATTGGGGATAGCATATACCCAATTATGGGATTATTGATTTTATTAAACATCCCTGGAATTGTGTCAGACGGTTGCGTCATATCATACCGAGACAATGCATCGGATTCTTCAGCGTAATTTGGATGGAGATTTGTTTTAATTTAACATTTAATTGTTGCTATTTTGCTTTGTTAATTTGATGTTTAATTAATGCTAATTGCTTTTTTAATAAAGCTTCGCCATTTCTTCATATAAATACTAAAAAAATTTGGAATTGTCAGTTCACAATAACCCTCTTAGGGCCATTTTCTAAATACAACAAGGAATATAAAAATCATTGAAAAAGGGGGAAATTAATAAAACCTCACTATTTTTCAATAAGAATTCTAAAAAAAGTTCGAACATGAATGGTACTTTCGGTACCATTTCTAAAATAATTCAACAAATATAAAAATCGTAAGAGGTAAGGGCAATTAATAAAAATTCTACAAAATCGGGCTTCTCAGTCAACAATGGCCCTCTTGGTGCCATTTTCTAAATATAACAAGGAATATAAAAATCATTAAAAAAGGGGGAAATTAATAAAACCACACTATTTTTCAATAAGAATTGAAAGGCAACAATGGCCCTCTTGGTGCCATTCCCCGATACGATTGGTGCCTCTCCCAGATACGAAGAAACCGCGATACGCTCTAACCACCGAAAAAAGCTAACCAACCAACAGCGAAAATTGCCGAAAGTCAGCCTCGAACGCGTCCAAGATCGACGATAAACAAACAAACTACCGTGTGACTGTAACTCGTCGCGATACCGAACCGGTCACGAGCACCACGTGGTCGCCAGCGAAGACCACATACACACAGAGACGTCACAGTCCGCCATTCGCGAAACGGGGTAATCGCTACACGTAACCTCTCCGTCGTCCGTCGGAGAACGTGGACAGAAAAATCACGCGGAAAATGTCGGCAACGGGGAAAAACGTGACCGGAAATGGAAGCGTGCCGGCTGCGAGGGACTCGGTGCTGGAGTTACGGACCAGGATGGCACGAATGATGTCCATCGTCGAGATTGCACCGCGGGACAGACTTCCGGTACCGACACGTGTTCATTTCCTGGTTCGCGACGACGGCCACTTGACGCGTCGATCGTGACTTCATAGTGTCGGCCGATCGGGGATCGCGAACGGTACATTGTGCACGATTTCGTGGCGGTTCGGACGCCGTTGATAGTGGCTGTGAGAGTAGGTGTTTTCCCATGGGGTGGATTTCGATCGGAACCACTTGAACTTACCGAGAAAACGTTTCCACCGTAACGGTTATTAATAGACTGTAGGGATACTTACGGAATCGCTGATTTATACATGTATCAAGTGTGTCCACTGTAATTACTATACTACACTATAGTGGACTGCTAATATAGTAGTAGACTACTAGGTTAGGAGAGTGAACTACAAAGGGGAACCATTATAATTACTATATTATACTATAATAGATTACTATATGAGTAGTAGACTAGTATGCTATTAGGGTAGACTTCCAGACTATTAGGTACATTCACTAGTAACTATCATATTATAATATAATGAACTCCTATAATAGTAGTGGACTACTACACTATACTATAGTATACGATCATAGTGACACTTGATAGTCTAGTAGTCGACTCTCATAGCCTAGTAGTTTACTACTGTTATAGTAGACTGCTAATATAGTAGTAGACTACTAGGGTAGGAGAGTGGACTACAAGGGGGAACCATTATAATTATAATAGTAATAGACTAGTATGCTATTAGGGTAGACTTCCAGACTATTAGGTACATTCACTAGTAACTATCATATTATAATACAATGAACTCCTATACTAGTAATGGCATACTACGCTATACTATAGTACACTATTGCAATGACACCTAATAGTCTACTCTCATAGCTTAGTAGTCTACTACTATAATAGTGGACCGCTACTTCATTATTTTTCTCGCGATATTGACCACTTGCAAGTTTTTCAACATTTTTTTTACACATCATTTAGTGAACTAATCCTTCTAACTTCACAAAAGACTCAAATCACTTGGTCCATTTTTTAAATAGTTGTTCTGTTTTGAAGAGTGTGCGAATACTTCTGTTCCACTGTATTTATGTCGGTGAATTGGTGTCACTGTAATAACTGTCTGTGAAACGTACGGTTTTTCTCGGGGAAGTTAAAGCGTGGACCCGGTTTGATCTGCAGAGGGTGGTAGCGTGAGGGATCGACGGAGATAAATGTAGCCTAGCGAGGGATAAGGCGTCGATAACGGGGAGAGACACCAGGTAGGAGATTGGACGAGAATGAAAGTCGAGATGGATTGTGGACACGATGTCAGTGAATTGGGGTGGATTAGAGGTAACACGGGTGGCCGAGAATCATCCATCGAGGACGAAGAATTTGGCAAAAAACGTGTTCAATATTGTTATTAATAATACATTTATCACAGTAGATGTGGTACCATTATTATTAAATTCAGTTGGGTTTCAGTATTTTTCGTGGAGAAACGACTTCACACATTCACGATTAAAGAGTGGTTTCACCCTGAAGAACCGAATATCAGCAAAAAAAAAAAATTGCTCGATTCGAAAAAATTGCTCGAGTAAAAAAAAATCGAAATTTTTAGGGTAGTTTTAATACTTCCTTTGTAAAGAAAATGTTTCATTGAAAAATATTCATTAATAATAGTATGATGAATTAATTATGAAAAACGAATTTTTCAGTGATAATTTCTAGGTTCGTACGAAGACAATAATATGTATCAATTTTCGCGATTCTGGTTCTTCGTGGTTTGTAACGTAGTTACGTTTTTTCACATAATTAAAGATTACGAATGTTATCGCTGACGAAATTCCGGTTTCTCGACCGAAAGAGCAATAGGAAATCGAGTTAACAACCTGGCTTAGATAGTATTCCGTACTAGGAAACGCGATAACTGTTTTACGTAATGTGTAGTTATACAAATATAAATATTGTGAAATATAAACATCATTCTGTAATACGTAGGCAACAATTGCAAAGAACAAGATTTATTACATGTTTCATCTATTAATATCGTCACTAGAAGAAATTGACGTATTAATAGTTTCATTTTACGAAATATTTATCATTGCTTTATATCAATTTACAAAAACTTGAATTTACATAAATGACCTCTCTCTCCCTTCACATGCAATTAATATAATTGTTAGTAAAGGGAATGGTACAAATTTCTATTTATTATATTTACACGTATATATATTAGTATGCTTCTTGTATTTATAGTTACTATATCTGTATTATACTTTACCAAATTTTCAGATTACTTTGAAAAAATCTGATTTCGCATAAATATTAATATTGGAGAAATAAAGGTAATTTTCAAAACAATTCTTTCACAAAAATGAAAAAAGAGCAGTTATAAGGGTTTCACCTTTATTTTCTGAAAAAAAATCCCTTTAAAGAGCAGCGACTAGGCGTTCTTTCGCATCGTTGGCCACCCCTGTTTTTCGGCTGGAAAGATGAAGTGTCGCTGAGAAAAAAGCTAAACGGAAACTTGCCGAAGGGGCGGTACCGAAAGAAATTCACTTAACTCGATCCTCGACCTTCTTAAAGAACGTATTTACGTTCAAATATATCGCGAATCTCCTTCACGTTTACATAAAACATTAGGTCAATTGCTCGCAACACGAGCCATTCCAATCGTAACTTCTTTTTTTCGTTTCACTGTTTCACGGAAACTCGTATTCCCCAGAAACGCGATTTTTAAATGAAACTTCCATTGCAGAAGTCTTCACGGCGAGGCTGGCTTAATTTTCCGCTCGACTTGATTGAATTTAATCAGCTTCCGAGGAAAACGGAAATCCACGATAACTTTGAGGCTGTCCGCCATTGCACTCCGACGTGTTGCATTGTGGTTGATAACGACACTCGATTCACAACGGTGAACATAAGAATATTTGCAGGAGAGTTTCAATGAATTTGCCAAGGAATGAATTCCAGAAGATTTTGTAGAAGTATTTTCAAAGAATTTGAAATAGAAACATATTTAAGAATTTACACAGAATTTGCAAATAATTTGCAAAGAGTATTCAATGGACTTGCAAAGAATTTCCAAAAGAAGGAAAATGAAGATAAAGGAGTTATAATTTATGACTCAACCAAATAGATTGCAATTTTTCTGTGAAGTCTGACAGGCAGCATTAGTAATTACAACATTCCAAAATTTCGGTCTATTTTCCCGTTACCTATTCCCGAAATATTATCCGAGATTTTCCGAGGTTTCTATCGGGGGCTGAGTATGTTATCGGAAATATTCTTGTATTCGTGTCTTTCCATTGTATTGCCTACCGTTTCTTTGCAGATGGCGGGCTCGAAAGCTGGCGAGGATCAAAAGAAGGAGGCTGCGGATCAAAACTACGACTACATGTTCAAGTTGCTGATTATCGGCAACTCGTCCGTAGGCAAAACCTCCTTCCTCTTCCGTTACGCGGATGATTCATTCACCTCGGCCTTCGTATCGACCGTCGGGATCGATTTTAAGGTGAAAACGGTCTTCAGGAACGAGAAAAGGGTGAAGCTACAGATCTGGGTTGGTATAACTCCATTAAAATCAATTAAGTTTTATGATTTTTCACGCGTGAAAGTTAAACCATAACTCCCTGAATCGGATTCATCTCGTGTTGTCGCCGCCATATTGAATCACGAAAACCACGTGACCAGATTCTTCTTGTATCCGCCGCCATATTGGATCACTGAAACTATGTGACCAGATTGCTTCCCGTATCGACCTCCATATTTCTTTCAAACCAATAAAAAAAAAAAAGAATCAAGTAGAAATTTCGAGATTTTCAAAATTATTGAATTATTGGTAAATCGATTATTCTCCAGTTCTAATTGAATCTGGGCCCAACGTAAATGGGTTTTAATAGTAATCAGTGACTTTTAATATTCATCGGTGACGTTCGATAAATGAAATTTGCTGATGTTTAATGGTAATTATTTCAGGACACGGCGGGTCAGGAGAGATACAGAACGATAACAACGGCCTACTACAGGGGCGCGATGGGCTTCATCCTGATGTACGACATAACGAACGAGGAGTCGTTCAATTCGGTACAAGACTGGGTTGAAAGAGTGATCAGCGAAGAGAGGGGCAAACAGCTGGCGGACCAATTGGGGGTCCAATTCTTCGAGACGTCTGCCAAAGAGAACATTAACATTAAGGTAAATCGATGATCCGAATCCTAACCAATCGTGAATAACCATTTCAATCACCCAGAAAAGAAAATTTACAAAACTCGATTACAGTACAGCCTCCCGTATCCGAACTAACAGGGAGTTATACGCGTTCGGATAAAGGAAGTTTTAGATGTTCTGTTCGGATAACAGAACGTTCGGATGGTAGAACACACGGGTAGTGAAACGTTTGGATAGTAAAACGTTAGGATAGTAAAGCCTTTAGATAATAGAACGTTCGGATAATAGAACGTTTGGATAGTAGAACGTTCGGATAATAGATCGTTCGGATAGTGGAACGTTCGAATATTGGGGTATTCAGATAATAAGTTGCTAGGAGATACTCTATTCGGATAATAGAACGTTCGGATGGTAGATTGTTCGGATAACAGAACGTTCGGATAGTGGAACGTTCAGATATTCGAGTATTCATATAATAGGTGTCCGACAACTGGGTAATTATTAGAGTTTTCGTAGTCCAAATCCCATAACGAGCGTTATTAAAAAATTTTTTCTTCCGCTGTGAATGAATAAATAGATAGGATACATTAGGAGGCCCATTTCCAGCCATATCCACTTTTTCCTTCGCCTGTTTATCAAACCCATTATCCCGGCGGTACATCGTTCGCGTATACCTGTCATTAGCAGACGACGGCGAGAAGGTTATCGTGTTACGTTTGGACACTTATTTCCATCAGCGAGGTGTGTGTACTGTACCATTACCTTCTATCGGTTGTCCTCGATTGCCGCTCATCTGCGTCCATTAATCACACTCGCACCACGGATCGAACCTATTGGCATTGACACATCAACGTCCAGCCGATCGATTCCTCTGCTCGCAGCCTTTGCTGTCTGCTCTGAGTCAGTGAGCTCAGTTAGTTATGCTCTAACCACGTCCATCTAGGGTTGCACTCCTTTCGTAGAAAGATTCTGTCCTTGAAATGTCCTTTCAAGAAAGTGTCATCTGAAGAAAAGATTTACCATCAACCGTCCATTCGATCGATATCTCTGATCCCAGCCTGTGTTGACTGCTTTAGATGCATAGGCTAAGTCCAGTGATCCTCTAACCGCATCTACCTAGGATTATACTCCTTTCCACACAGAAGAATCCTGATCCTTCAGAATCCTTTGAAGATAGGATTCAACGTCCATTCTTCTGGCCACAGCCCGTGTTGACTGCCTAGGATCCATAGGCTAAGTCCAGTGATCCTCTAACCGCATCTACCTAGGATTACACTCCTTTCCACACAGACGAATCCTGATCCTTCAGAATCCTTTCACGAAAGTGTCAGCAGACACAAGGGGCTTTACCTTCAACGTCCATTCTTCTGGCCACAGCCCGTGTTGACTGCCTAGGATCCATAGACTAAGTCCAGTGATCCTCTGACCGCATCTACCTAGGATTACACTCCTTTCCACACAGACGAATCCTGATCCTTCAGAATCCTTTCACGAAAGTGTCAGCAGACACAAGGGGCTTTACCT
Organism: Dufourea novaeangliae; assembly: GCF_001272555.1. NCBI lineage: Eukaryota > Metazoa > Arthropoda > Insecta > Hymenoptera > Halictidae > Dufourea > Dufourea novaeangliae. Next base: position 106,007 of record NW_015373974.1, on the reverse strand, counting down.
TCAACGTCCATTCTTCTGGCCACAGCCCGTGTTGACTGCCTAGGATCCATAGACTAAGTCCAGTGATCCTCTGACCGCATCTACCTAGGATTACACTCCTTTCCACACAGACGAATCCTGATCCTTCAGAATCCTTTCACGAAAGTGTCAGCAGACACAAGGGGCTTTACCTTCAACGTCCATTCTTCTGGCCACAGCCCGTGTTGACTGCCTAGGATCCATAGACTAAGTCCAGTGATCCTCTGACCGCATCTACCTAGGATTACACTCCTTTCCACACAGACGAATCCTGATCCTTCAGAATCCTTTCACGAAAGTGTCAGCAGACACAAGGGGCTTTACCTTCAACGTCCATTCTTCTGGCCACAGCCCGTGTTGACTGCCTAGGATCCATAGACTAAGTCCAGTGATCCTCTGACCGCATCTACCTAGGATTACACTCCTTTCCACACAGAAGAATCCTGATCCTTAAACATGCATTCAAGAAAGTGGCCAACAGACAAATTTACCAACTTCCATCGTAGACGGTGTTCGAGCAGCTGGTGGACTTCATATGCGACAAGATGAGCGAGTCCCTGGACAATGACCCGACCCTGATCGCTGGCGGAATGGGCCAGGCGAAGGGTCAACGACTCACCGATCAGCCGACCAATCCAGCGACCACCAACTGTAATTGCTAAAAACGTTGGGTGGCCACACCCCCTAAGCACTATATAAGAGGAAGCAAACCGGATGATGGATACAGAGGAAGGAAACTTAGATGGAAACCGCGTGTATGCCTGTACATGTGTGCGTGAACGCGTGGTCTATCCTGGGTGTGTGTGTCTGTACGCAAAGAGTGTGTACCCGTGTGCGTGGGAAAGAGAAAGGGACACGTTGAGAGAGAGAAAGAGAGAAGGAGGAAAGGTCGAGTGATAAAAAAACGCTGGCTCTAGTTCAAAATCCTGTCTATCGTTCCTTTAACCCCCCTCTGTGTTTCCTGGCCGTTTCTTCGTTCTGCTCTTTTTCTTTCCTCCTTTCTCGATCAATGTATTTATATATGTGCACATAAATACGTATATATGTACAGGGTGAACCGTGCGAGATTCGATCAAACTGCTTACTTTCCTCCTTAGTCAAGTCTCTTTCTGGAGTTCTATAGGGTATCGATCGCTCGATCCACGGGGATCTATCAGCCGGTCTGGGTGATGAATTATGGAGGTAATGTATCAAACTGACCATAAGTCCACGGAGAGTTAATTTTCTGACCCTCTTAAGAAGGGCCAGGAGCAAAGAGCTGTAGGTCAAGGTGTTCAAGGGATTAAGGGATGAAACTCAGCCCCATGATGGTATCCCAACGAGCCAAGGCTATTTACCGGTTAGGATACCAATGTACAGCGTACATTACATCATCTTTCAGTTTTTTGAGAACAATTTTAAGTATTCTTTAGCTTGCCAGCAAAGGAGGTCCGAGTGCACAAAACACCATATGTTGCCAACTTTAGGAAAAGGAATTCTTCTTATGTTTTTTTTTCTATCAGTTTTAAAATGTAAAACGAATCGACGTGACGGTTCAATGTGCGCGTGTAATTCATGAGAATTGCATTAACGATTCCAACTAGAAGCCTCTTTTCACCGTGTCATCCAAGTCGATAGACTCCATGATTGATTCCACTGAGGGTGAAAACGACCAGGCTGATGAAATTTAGGCGATTTACCCTGTATACATGTATAAATATGTATGACGGTTGTAGCCTGATTACGCGGAGGTGCCGCCGAGCTGATCCCGAGTCGGATTGCGAGCAGACGTCGTTCTTTATTTCGGGTTCGACGGGTAACGTTTAGGAGAGATCGAAGAATCGACGAAAGCTCGAGCGAAAAAATTAGTCGCGCGTCAAGTTTCCAGCCGAGATATCGCGGCAAAAGGAACGTGAAAAATCTGTAATCTGTATTGACAAAAAAAAAAAACAAGAGTTGCTGAAGAGTTTGAATTTGGCGCCGTTCGGCGAGATAATGGCGTCGCACATACCTTTCGCCACTACCGACGGAGCGCACTGCTTTACCAACAGTCGTTAAAAACGAATAATTTCTCGAATGTAAATCGTTAAATTTTCTTTGAGATTCCAAAGACAGCTGGACAATAATGAAAAGGGGATCGACGAGAACACGATCGTTCTGCAACATATCGAGGAGAAAGGGGTATATTATTGCAAGGGAAACTTATAGTAGAATTTGTTCCGTGATATAGTATAATATATATTTTACAGTGGCGAGAGGATCGACGGACAGCAACAATGTTCCTGGCCGAGGATTGTTTCAACAAGCGGTCACGTTCCCTCGAAACGATTCCAAGAACAAACTGATCGCGATCGTTCTCCACCTGTTTTCGATGGTTTTCTCTTCCTCGATTTTTCTTCGTCTGGATCGGTTGGTTCGCCATTAAGGATCTCTTATCGCTGTAAACGGTTTCGAGGGAACGCAGCCGGCTCGATAATGATTGTTGTTGACGATTTCAAGCGCACCTCGACTCGTAACCGAGAATATTCGACGATCCACGGGTAGAAGAATCGACGAAAATATGTTCGATGAAACTGTTTTAAGCCACGTGTACACTTGAGAAAAAAAAGTTCAGAAAAGCACGATTATACTACGTGATTTAAAAAATAAAGAAGCGAAACGATCGTCGCACATCTCACCGATGTAAATTCGATTCCACGAAGAAATTTTTTTCTTCAAGTGTAGACGCGGCTTTAGTGCGCCGTGGACGCGTTCAAGCGTGCAATTTATGTGACAAATAAATGTTATGCGTTCAATTGCAGCTCTGGTAACAAAGAAAGAAATATATATCTGTGTTGTATTTAATGAAACGTCGTGCAGGTTGAAGCATCATTTTATTTATATATATATTTTTTCTTCATTTTAACCTGGCCACAGATTAACGATTTATTCGAGTTTACAATCAGGAAGATTCATTTCAGGCATTCTGCCGAGCTCTTTCGAAGACCATCGACGAACTTTCGCCGATCAACGACCAGTAAAACTGTAGTTTGACGAGATTTGCGCGGACCGGGGTTTAAACAAACACGAGCGAACATCGTCAAACATAAACAACACACGGCCGAATACTTTTCACAGACTATTCAAACAGTATTCTCGTCGACGAATCTTCTCATCGACGGGTGCGCAACTGACAAACATGGTTAGACACCGTCAGACACTGTCAAATATCGTCAAACTTGAATCTTCCGATCGACGGGCACTTGACTTTGAATTTTCTAATTGACGGGTACGCGACTGGCAAACATCTTCAAACACCGTCAAACATCATCAAACATCGTCAAACTTGAATAAAACAAGGAATACTATTTTTCATGGACTATTTGGACGGTATTATCATGGATGAATTTTCCGATCGACGAGAACTTGACTGACAAACATCGTCAAACACCACCAAACACCGTCAAATACTGTCAAACACAGTCAAACACCGTCAAACATCGTCGAACTTGAACGAAACGCGGACTAATATTTCATGCTGACGCCTTGAAGGGAGAAGAAACGAAGAAATAAGATGTATAGTTAGTTCGTACCTCTATAGACGCCTCATTCGCATTTGTTACTGATTTTCTGTGAAGAGATTACACTTTCTACAGCCATGTAGCCCTGCGTTCACATCATTTAGAGGGTGTTCGGATTAGAAGGAACCCTATTTAGGCGATATCTACACTTTTTCGACTGGTCTCGACGAACTCAGAGGTATTTTCCTTTGGACGATACCAGCTAATTTCTTTTCTTTTTTACTTTTTTTTTCGTTCAATTTTTTATTTGTTCCCGTTCGAATCTGAAACCTTGGCGACGTCGACCTGATGCACAACGTTAATTTTCGACTCTCGGAGGCTCATATTACGCTCGGGCACCAGAGATGTTAAATAGAATTGTCGCGATGGCTGAGGTACCGTCGACCTGGACGGTGAGAAAATCGGCGAAATTCTAGAGAATTTAAAGGCGATGCCGTTTTGGGGACTTTCGCTTCTCTCGAGGCGATTGGATCGCCGATGAACTTAGTGTTAGAAAGATTCATTTACGAATTTGAAAATTTTATTAAAATATGCTTCTTTGTAATTCTAATTTGCAAAAATTCGGTGAATATTACGGAATTTTTGAGGAAGAATTATTAAGGTGAAGAATTAGTATAATACAATTTCTATTGCAAAAATAATAGCCAATATTATGATAATTTTTTTTTAACAGATTAGTTGAGCATTATCTTTCACATTCGATATAATTAAAATTGACGATTTTCATTGCAAAAAATAAATGTGTCGGACCTGTTGAAAATCATGCAGTTGGAAAAAGTACTGACTGCGTCGTTTTTTTAGCTTCAACGTTCGCGTGACAATAAGTAGAAAATTCTTGGCCAATCGATACCAAGAAAAGCGAAATTCCGGTAAGTGGAACAGGTCAATAATTTTGCGTTCAGATCCGTGCACGTCGTTGCCTCATTTCCGTGAAGATCTTCGAGACGCGGGAAAACTAGTTGGAAAAATCCGACGATTCTTTTGCTAATTGGAGAATGTTTTACAACTTTTAATAACGATCGAAAAAGTGCATTGACTAAAGAGCAGTTTCAAGCAGAATTTAAATTGACCACGTTTACATTTGGAATACTTTTAACGAATCACTATTGTCGTATAATTTATATTATTTTATTATTATTATAAGAATTATATTATACTTTCATTATAATTAGAATTACATTATTTATTAATAGTTGTTTATAACAATATCGCTAAAAAATGGTACAAGGAACATTTAACACTTTCCAAATATTTTCTGTTTCTTCCTTTTCACTTATAGCACAATTAAGACGAAGGCAATGGGTACTTAAGAATTTAAATTAACGAAACACCATTCAGTATGTAGTTATGTAAATAATACTATTCGTATACAACAAAGAATTATTTGTATCAGTATTATAAATTATTTACTTAATTACAGAATGGTAGAAAAAATTCTTTAATTGTTTCCCATGTCTCCTCTTTTAACTATAGAAATTCTAATGTATTAATAACACTGTACAACAAATTGGTACTAAATTGCACTTAAATTTAACACAAAAAAGAATATTACATTAATGAATTTCTTATCGGTGGTACTTAGTGTGTACGATAAATAAATTATTAAAAAGTTAAGTAGCGAATTATACGAGGGAATGAAGGAAAGAGTTCATCGATTTTTAGCGTCAATTATCACGAACAAAAAAAAAAGAAGCATGGCGTCCAGTCCGACTACTTCAGTCCTCGCCAGGCGTTATAAACCTACTAGGCAAGCTGCCCTCTGTACATACAACAATATATTTAAAAAAAAATACCTATTATATATATATTATATTATATAAATATATAAATATATAAATATATAAATATATATATATATATATATTGAAGATATATGTTATTGAATCTGTAATGAAGTGCAATGTAAGCGTTACTTTATTGGTGTGAAAATTTCGGCCTCGCGTGATCGAACAAGCTGAAAGAAACGAACAAACAAAAGACAGCAACAAAGAAACAAACAAAGCCGGTAATTACGATCGATGGGGAAAAAATTGTACAATTCTGTATCGATCAGATCGGAGGAAAATAAAATTTGTGCTGTTAACGTGGAGGTCAGATTATCAACGGAAAACTCACGTGTCTAATCGTTTATTTCGAAATAAATGGACCATTCTTTCGTTCGAACCCTTATTGCATTTCCCTTCGTCGTTTCATTCATGATTTTGACATTTTTTTTATTGTCTTTATTATAATGTGCACAATTTACTGACATTTTTTGTCAGATTTTTCAGAAATTTTGGTCATTAATTATACCTGATTTTATATTGACACCATATGTAGAATATTATTATAGAATTTCATATTAAAATTATTTTATGTACGATATTCTAGGTTACATTGTTAAATATGCGCTTTGACAAAAATATAGAATAATGATACCAAAAAAATTTCTTCGTATAAATCATCATAGACATTTCATAAAACTTTGCAGTCTCACAATAAAAATATCGAGGAAATATTACAGTATTTCTACTGCAATAAAAACAAGTATTGAACTCAATTAAACCACCATAATTAGTTGATTGTTCGAAAGTACATATAATCAGTCGACTATGATAAAATGTATCCCATTGAATATTTTCAAAAAGCAAACGATCCTGGTCCTACCTTAACCCTTAACTGGTGAGCCGAGGTTTCAGACACCCCATGAATATTTTAAAAAATATTCCATTTTCATTTAATATGTACTTAAAGAGATACCTTTTTATTTCGATGTTATTTAATGTGAGAATTCGAAAAAACTAGTTGGGCAATAAGATTTCCATATCACCAGTTGTGTTAAATCTGATCCAAACCTAGCAAAGTCTTGGCCAACTATTGATCCAAAATTTACAAAAGAAAAAACAATTATCTGTAGAGAAATTCAGCAGTAACGAAGAAAATGATTAAACTCATTGTCGCGTTGAAACTAATCCACTAAACCCAGACGTAACAGGAAGCTGACCTTGACTTAACCACTTGTTGGTCCCGAACAAATTGAAAAATACTGGTCGTTTGCAACATTTAGCTCAATAAAGAAATTATAAAAGAAAAACTAACACCGTGCCAGTGCAATACATCCTCAATTAACCGTCAATTGTACCAAAAACGAAGCTAATATCGCGAATTATCGATTCCATATTTCGTCTATAGAAATGGCGGGAAATTCAAGGTAGGCCAGAGGGCGCGGGAATTTTAAATGGCGTCGATCTCCACCATCTTGGTTAATCAGATTTTTTACAAGGGGATGATTAGCTCCTGAATTACATGGTTGAACTAATTTTCACACCTCAATTTGTCTCTCGATGTCAAATTGACATAATAGCAAAACATTACTGTAATACCGAGATAAATATTTAAATTTTGCAAATTTACGTAGACTTGACAGAATAACATAATTTCTTAGGAGAAAAAAATGTGTCAAATTGACAGATGGGATAGATGGGAGGGTTAAAGGTGGGGGAGAGTAAACTGGGTTAGGCGAACTATTAAAAGACGCCCGACATTTGTACCCGTTTTAATATTTTTATTCCATCCAGCGTACGCCCGATAATCTCCGCCTGCGGGTCGAGCAATTTCGCCGTTGCTGACCGTTTCATGAAAAATCCTCTTTAAATGGGAAAGGTCAAAAGAATAAAAATCTACGGTGAATGATTTTAACGAATGAACCTCCTGTTTCGTTTTTATGCATTATTAAATTGAGATTAAGGGATTGATGGATGTCGATTCCAATTCTGGTTTCAGGAATGGGCAAATTCATTCTGCAGATAAAGAGTTTGGAACAATAAATAAAACATTGAAAAAGTACATCATTTTTAATTGATCGAATGTGAAAATTACAATTTTTATAACAAAATAGTAATTTCTTCTTGAATGAATGGATACTTGACAAACAATTGTTTAATCTCATTTAGGTACTACTTATTATTCGAAGAATAATTTTGCCCAACTTTGTCTGGTTTACTGGAAAAGTCAGTTACATTGTAGTCTTTTACTATTTTCCCTTTAAACATATAGACGAACATGGAGACTCGAGAGATCGACAAGGAAGTTCAAATGTTTAAAATATTGAAATATCGTTTAAAATTGTTTAATTGTTATTGTAAAAATATTGTGTAATTTTACGTTTGAACATAACGTTTTAGACATTTCAACTTTTTTGTCGATCCTTTGTTTCTTCATATTCTACTAAATAATGGTCTTTTAGCATTTTATGAAAATATTCTAATCGTTCTAACTCTTTTATAAACCATTCTACGTTCTAATATTCCATTAATTGTGTTAAAAATTTAATATGAATTTTCACGCTTGACAGATTCCACGGCCTCCCTCCCTCAATGGTGGGGATAACGCCTGGACAATAATCGTGTAGGACAAGCCTGACAATAATTGAAACGAGTCATATTTACGATTTCCAGAATGAAGTCTGTCATATTGTATTCCTTCTTACATCATTGAACAATTTCTCCAATCCTAGATTTTCTGAATTTAGGTAGAATAAATATTTAAAAGTCTGACAAATTTTGTTCAGTTCTATTTTCCATTTTACCAGAAAGGTTAGAAATTCTTCGTTTACCTATACCTCCAAGAAGTTGCTTTCTTTTTCGGTGCACGCCGTCAATCATATCTCGGTTTCCCTCGGTGCATTCTCCGCCTCCACTCGAGCATCAAAGAACAGATAAACGTCGTGTCTGAAGGGGCCTAATAGATATCGACACACACGACAAAATCCTTTTTCCATTCGCGGATCGCGATTCCTCACCGACGTGTCGGCCTGTCTTTTCTCGTTTTCTGGCAGCGGGAACCCAGACGCTCCCCTTAAAAGTAATCTAAAACGACTCCATTTTCCTTTTAGGTCAAACCACGATCCCACGGAGACCTAGATTCGAATGGAAAACTTCATTCGAGGACGACACTACCGCAATTTGTTTCTTTATTTCGTGTATGTTGCTTTCCAACTTTCGATCGTGTTTATTTTCGTTCCATTCTGTCAATTTTTTAGGTTATGTTGGAAAATAAACGACAGCTTGAACGTGATAAAGTTTCTACCGCAATTGCAAAACATGCTGAAATTCGTGAATAATTTGTATAGTGCGATAAAGGTCAAAATCGTAGAATTGGATTAGTTTAGCATAGTGCATGGAATTCTGGAGTCAATAATATTTGTTTCATTCGTATATGACCATTAGTTTATGAAATAATTCATGTTCAGTGCCGAGAAGCCTTCGAACACTCATCGAGCATTTACTGTATCATCAAAGACATGAAACGTAATTTTCTACGTAGACTTTGATCTTCAAAATGATTCGATGAATTATATTTCAAGAGCCCTACAAAGATTAGAGATAGCAACAAAAAGCGGAGATATCCATCGAGGATCGATTTTAATATTAAAATTATCACCTCAGCATCGACCCCAAGAGATAAAAATAAGAAATTCATCGAATTCCATGGATCTCTCGCGTTTCCACGGTACACTCCACACACGAGGTCACTGATTTATAAAAGACGCGTGAGACACAGGTACGGGGATCGTTTCAACTTAATTATTTCGTTCCGAATCCCCTCGTATGGACCCGTAAAATCCCATTTCCCCGAGGCGATTTCAATTGGCGCGGGAAACCAGCCGGAAGGGTGGAGGGAAACGTTACGATGGAGAGCGAAACCTAGGAGGCCGTGTTCGAAAAGATGGGGAGAGAAAAGAAGAAAGAAAAATAAAGAATAAAAGAAGAGAAGAAAATGGAATGAACTGACGAGACAGGTCGAGGGCTGAGAAGCAAATCCATGGAAAACGGTTGGAAATCAGACCGTGTGAAAAATTTAAGAGGCCTCCAGAAGAAAATAAACGCTTGATGGAGGGGTGGGGGGTGAAAGATAGGGGTGGGAAATCGCATTTTTCAGGTGGTTGCAAGAAGAAATTGAGACGAGGAAGGGAATGGGAGAAGAGGCAAATAGACAGGGACAAATCCAGTAAAACGGAAGCCATGTTCGCGGCGACGTTACTATAGAGTTTGTAGAATAATAATATTTATTTAAGAGATTTTACTTACAATTTGTAGGTTGGAGTTAAACGGTGGATTTTATGCTCTTATGAAGACTGTCATTTTCTGAAATTCGGTGTAGTAAACGAATAAGGTATAATGACGTACACTACCGTTCATAAATATTCGAGCAGTTATCGTGTAGTACGCAGTAAATTGGGACAGTTATCGAGTACTGTGCAATAAGGGCAGTACGAAATGGCTGGAAGCCTGAAATAAATATTGTTCAAGGGATATTGAAGCTAACTAAATTGTTGAAAATTTGAGTTTATAGTACACGACGGTCACCGGTGACCGACGCGACATAAATTTTATCGTTAATTTGTTTATATTGTTAAATAAATAAACAAATGAGACGAAATAGGGGTACATAAGGTGACGAGAAAATTCTAAAGGCAAAAGGTACAAGGTTTGATCCAGTTTTTTTCCCTAAAGGTAGGGGGGTGGGAGGTGAGACGTGGAAAAGCGAAAAGGGCGACGAATGGAGGGTTGCTGGTCGTCAGGGTTGTACGAGTAGGTTCACCAAAACCGCACGGGGGCCACTCGTTCCGCGGGGTCGAGTACGGTCGAGTCGACCGGGTCGACGGGAAAGTGTATCGCGACGTAGTCGCTTTTCACTCGTCGACGGAACACGGTAGGCGACCCCCGGCGTCAACCCCGTTTCCATCGCGGTGAAGAGTCGACCGCCCCCACTCCCTTGTCGCTTTTGTTCGCTCGACGTTGCTTGAAATATATCCTATTCTTTGAACGTCGGAATTCATTAATATTCGCCTGTTATACAGGGTTGGTTGAAGGTATGGGTACACTTCGATCTGTTTTGGGGGGGATGGGGGCATTGGGGGTTGAGAACGCTTAAACGGTTTTTCTACCCCTTACCCTCTTTATTCGTGAAAAACGCGGCGTTTCAGAAAGTTTTTCGTTTTTAGGGAAATATTGGCGATGGAGGTCCCTCTTCCTTTGTGAAAAGTAGGTCATCTTTATGAATTTATGTACCTTTTTTAAGGTTAGGATTAGAAACCACCTGCCTTGATGAAAAACCAGGCATTTGTATGAATGATTTTTTGGGGAAGTGTTGACATTGGGAATCCCCTTCCTTCAGGAAAACTTGGACATTTCTATAAGTTTTTCTGGTTGCAAAGGAAAGTATTGGTATTAAGAAATCTTCGTTTGCAATGAATAATTGAATTATATTTTAGTCGGAACAATTTCATTTTTGTTCCCCACTTCGATATTTAAATTTAAATCATTCAAAAGTCAAAGTAACTAACCTCACTTTTTGAATTTTTTCACATTTTTGTGCCAAAGCACGTCATCGGTTTTTAACATTTTATATGTTCATAATTTTCCGGAGTGGATCACTTTGGCAAATGAACGACTTGTAGTTGTCTACAGTTACTTATACATATAACTATGGCTACAGTATATCCTTTTTAACTATATTCAACAACACTAGAACTACCAACGATAAACGCATACTTTTTCAGTCGATCGATAAATATGGCAAACTTTTGAAAATTTACAAATTTACAAATTAACTAATTTCTTTAATGTCGTATCGTAATAAAAGTTACAAATGAAAATGGATTATTATAACATTTTAATCATCGTTGTAAGAATGTATTGGCAAGTCAGTTTGACTTGCGTGGTAGTTCTAGTGATAATAATGACAGTAAAACTGGTAACATCGATAATGACAAATCGATTTCCGGTGCGAGACAGACGAGTCCTACACGTTCGCGGAAGCGTCTGCCACCTCCCCCCCCCCGCCCTCCGTAACTTCTCCTTCCTCGTCCACGTTTCCCGAGTCCCCTCTCCCCCACCACCGCCAAGTTTCCGCGAAAGTAACGCGTGCCGACGACACACGGAGCGCAGTCAGTGGTGCGCGGACCGCCGTGGCGCGTGGACGTGTATGTTGCTTTGTTCTCATTTCTTCAGGACGGGGCGCGTGTTTCAACGAGCGTGTGTGTACCGCGGGGGGAGGGGGCCAGAACTTCTCTCTTCGGTGTTCACACGATTTCATTAACCCCGTACTGTACATCGCAAAACGTGCTTCGAAGCGGTTGTTCTTGTTTTTTTTTTCCGAGCGAGAGTGTATAGGAAGATCCTAATTGATCGATTTTCGGCGATCGTGCGGGGGTGAGTACACTATTTCGATATTTTTCAGTTGTATATTTAGAAAGAAAATTCCTACTTTTTTAAAATTGTTTTTTGACAATAATAAAATAGTGATAATAATGACATTTACGATGGTTATGTGAGGGGTGAGTACCCTATTTCGATATTTGTCAGTCCTTTGTGTAGAAGGATAGCTCCTTGTTTTAATATTAGTATCGTATTTTTTATTGCTTTTAAGAGTAATCAAAAAGTAGTACTAAGTCGTTTTCAATAATAATGACGTTTCCAACGGTTCCGTGGAGGGTGAGTTTTCTATTTCACTATTGTAAACATTGTAAGTGCTTTTTTGTAATTATTTATAATAATGATAATGACGAGGAATCGATCTCCAATGAAGGTGAAGTAAGATAGTTCCTTGTTTCGATATTCCTACCTGTTTTATAATATTTGAATAATAATGGTCATAATAGTAAATGCACTGATCATCTCTTTGTGATCTCATTCTACTTACATTTGTTTGTTCTTACAGTGGCATTATTATTGCATGAATAAAACAGTATGGAAAGGTTCCATCAAATGTCAATTATCAATAATATTTAGATTATACTAAATTAAGTAACAGTTAATAATAATTTAAATGATAAATTAATTAATTGTTGCTAAATAATTAGATACCAATAACATTAGTGTAAGATGGGCGGTAATAAAGGAAACGGTATATTATAAGTAGTGTTCATGCGATCTCAGCATGGAAATGGGCAGCGAACGACGAACGATTAGGATCCGAAGCCGAACGCGACGCGTCGTGACGGTTGGAAACGCGCTTCTTTTGTTTCCGATGCCAACGGAATCGTCTCGCCACATTCTCGATTCGCCGTATATCATGCGTCGCGTCACCTCGATACTAATAGTAATATTTGTATACCAACAAATACAAAAAACAAAAAACAATTTTCAACAGTAATTGATCATTATCGAATTAACAGAATAAAACTACGGCCGTATTATTTAAGCCTTCCACATTGTTCCATAAACAGCATTATGTTACATTATCGTTTCCTAAAGTAAATTGTGTACCGGTTAAAATCTTAATGAAATTATATCAATTTCTACAGCATTGAAATATAATTGAAAGTCGAACTTCAGCTTTGGATCGGATCTACTCGAAATGGAAACGAAACGGTTAAAAACGATTACAATAATAAATTTTTGCCAGATAATTGAGAATAATAATACGAGAGTAGAGTTAATGGTCAACGAAAAGATCGGTTCTCGTTGTAAACCAATTATCGTTACATGTTGATCGTAACGTAGAAGGTTTCAATCCATTTACCTGATCGAATCTGCACATTACTGCCCGCCGAAGAAGCCACTCGAATGACGCGTGAAAATTTTAGACATTTCCGTCGCCTGAGGCTTATGTGAGGAAAAATCAAGTGGTTGAAAAATTCAGACATATTTCATTCGAATTTACTTTTTATTATTATTCGTTATTATTATACTATTATTATTGCTCCTTAGAATTCTACTACTACTACTATTATTATTAGTTGCTCTGACTATTATTTAACATTTATTCGAAATTTATACCCAATTTGTCAGAATTGCTTTCTCTCAAAATTCTAGTAAAATTTAAAAAAAAAAAAGGAAATCTAACAAACCTCTCCGAATGGAAAAACTGTGCGGTGAAGTGGTTGTAAACGACCGGATTCCAGTAGAAATTATATACCTGCGATTGTGACTGAAATCGAAAATCGTTGATTTCAGTGAAAAATTTTTATACCTTTGAAAACAGAAGTTTCAGTTTTAATATGAATTACCAATTAGTTGCTGTTTTGAGGGGTAGAAACATTTTTCCTTAGACAGAAAATTTACGTAAAAGTATGTAATATTAAGGAATATTCTACAAAGTACAATTCTTTATGCCCATTCTGTAAAATACGATTCTTTACGCTTATAAAATTTATTGGGATAATTCTGTTCAATATTAGAGTTACATTAGAGGCTCCATATCGGATTATACAGTCGACTCTCTATTACATCTAAGCTCTGATTATTCGAAATATCGATTATCATAACACAGAACAAGTCATTAATTAAAATCGTACATTCGTTTTCCTATTAGTTCCGATAATGGAGGTTGCATTGTAATTTTATCTTTCCTCGCGTTCAAACCTGAAAACAACACAAAACTAGTCACAAATCAAAATCGTCGTTCGTTTTCCTCTTAGTTCGGATAATGGAGGTTCCACTGTATTTTTATCGTTTCTCATCACCAAACCTGAAAACAACACCAAACTAGTTGCAAATCAAAATCGTCGTTCGTTTCCCTCTCAGTTCGGATAATGGAGGTTCCACTGTATTTTTATCTATTCTCGCCATCGAACCTAAAAACAACCTCTTTATCTCCTCGATATTTCTCACGAACATTGTATTCACCTTTACTTTCCATAAGAATCCCATATTTTGAAACTCAAAGCCTCCAAAAAAAATTTCACCTTTTATCCAACAGTTCCTTGGGTCTTTACCGTAGAGACTTTACGTCCGTTAAATATGAAGAGGAAAAAGTTTTTTCTCGACTTTCACCTTGTCTCTGACTGACAAACTCCTCCCTCCCCCCCCCCTCCCTTCTGCCCGAAGAAATAATTGATGGCCCGGCCAGGCGGACATTGGAAAACCTCCAAATCGTCTCATCCTATTTGTCACTGTCTCTACGCCGTGAGATTGTTGCGGGCGCAGATACCAAACCGTGGCAACAAAAAAATCGTAAACATCGCCGGGAATTTGACGGGAAAACGTGCGATGAACTGCGATACATATTCTCTAACATAACAGGGTCTTCCCCTTCCGCAACTGTGCGCTGTGGGGTTAAGAGCTGTTTACATCACAGCGGTAGCTGAGCCGCCCGAAAAATAACGTGGAAATGTGTACTTTGTTGGGACGAGTCCTGTGGCACAGTGAAAAATGTCCAAGTAATATTGGATGAGGCTGGAATTCTCTGAAAAATAAAGTAGGGTGGACGTGCCAATAAATGAACACGAACGGGTGAATGAACATTATGTGCAAAAACTAGTAAATTAACATATTAAAAAAGACTTAAATAAAAAATTTAAAAAAATACAAAGCATGCACTAAAAAATAAAAAATAATTTTGGTAGCAATGTTCTTGGTCATATGTGATACGATTTTATTTTTAGTCAGATATGACCAAGAATGTTGCCATAAAAATTATTTTTTATTTTAACAAGTAAAACAAAAAGGTTTTTAAAATAATTATTACGTTTGTTTAATTTTTATTTATATTTAATACAACTTCATTTAATCTCTCGTGAACGACAGCCGCCATATTGTCAGCGCCAGGTTTCTACTGGTATGATATGGAAAATGACTTTACGAAGCTATGTAATACACAAATAATTTTCAAGCAATCAGAATAATAATTTTATCCAATAGGAATTTTATTGAACTGACGTAAAATCTTTCCAAAATGAAGGACTTTTAATATTTCGAGTGAATCCGACTTTTCGCCTACAGAATTCTATTTTCATTGACTCGTAGGTATATATTCAAAACTACATAAATAAACAGAAGCACCATTTAATTGATCTTATTCCACTGTTCATGTTTTTAATCGTGAATTCGTGGAAGTTTCTTCAACCGAGACAATATTTCCAGAATGGTGGACTCATAGTGTCTCGAGTTAATCCGACTTTCCGCCTACAGAATTCTATTTCCATTGACTCGAGCATAGTTGCACAGTACCAAAAGGCGGCGACAAAGTAATTCCATTTTGTTTTCATCGTAACTATACCCTCCACCTCGGTTCCTCCACACTTTCCCGTATACGTTACACGAATTTCGCCTTACACTCGAGAGCCGCGGGCACTCTGGCCTCTACATCTTCCGCTAATAGACCCGGCCCTATTTATAGGGACACTTATTTAGGGGCTCACACTGAATATTTAGCGTTGCCAGTTACAGCTGTCCCGCGAACTTCGTAGCAACGTGCAAGAAACATGGATAGACTGGTAATGAATCGCTTTTATCACAACCAGAGGAAGAAATTTTCACTCGAACTGTAGTAAAAGTGCAAAACTTTACCATCAATTTCGAAATTTTAACGATGAAATGTGCGCCATTTTGTTTCTAACCTTGCTGTGGAACGGCGGGAAATTTAAAAATGCGAGAATACTGAATGAAATCTGAGAAATATTATTTATTGATATTGCAAACTAATATTGTGAATATAATTATTTACGTTTCGATTTTTATGTAGACACTCTCATTATTTTAATAATTGCTGTACTACTAAATTTAGAATATTTTAAATGTTAGAATTTAGAGATCTATTGTTACTTCGGGTACGTTAATCGATTTGCATACGTAAAAGTGTAGTTTTCTATGCCACATTAATTCAATTTGTAATACCTATTAGGAAAGAATTATAAGTACGATTTTCTTGCAATTGTTGGAAAGAATCCATTTTCTTTTGAAATTCAAACGGGGAGATCCTTTATCCCAGTTGCAGTCCTCGATGCACATAAAAGTAGAAGATTTCTTCGCATTCTCGTCTGCCATTTTAGTTCCCTTCCATTGAACCTGATGCCTCCAATTGTACCAAAATTCACTGAATTCGACGAATATTCTCACAATCGATCAAAAAGCTTCTTCTCTCGAGACTCAATCAAGAGATTGTCTACCCAATTGCAGCGGTCGATCTACAAAAAATCGTGATTTCACCGTCATTTTTCCGTGCCACGAATAACTGGACACCTCGTACATTTTCGAAAACAATCTATTTTTTCTCTAACCTCAAACAAGAGATTCTCTAACCCAATTGGGGTCCTCCGTCTATCTAAAAGTAGATCGCATTCTCGTCCGCCATTTTGGTTCCGTTCCATTAAACCCGATGGCGTCCAGTTGAATCAAAATTGGTTAGACACTCCGTATATTCAACGAATATTCTTACAATCGATCAGAAAGAATCTTCTCTTGAAATTCAGATTGTTAGATCATGCAACCTAGTTCTCCGTGCCACAAGTTTCTGGGCACCCCGTATACATTATTCAACGAAAACACATAATACAGAGACGTCGCGATTATTGTCCAGGCGTCCACCACTGGGGGGGTCGTGGAACTCGGCAACCGCATACTTTGTTGCCGCGGCGCGCCAAGTCCATGATTATGGTCCCTGCGCGGACCCAAGTTTGGGACAATAATCGCGAGACCTCTGTAAGTATAATTTCCTTGCAGTCCATCGAAAGGATCATTACCTCTCGAGGCTGAAGCAGGAGATCATCTGACCCAGTTGCAATCCTCGATCTGCAGGGAAAAACGGGTTGTGTCTCTCCCGACATTTTAATTCCATCCCTTTGAAACAGACCGCTCGCGCGTCCAATTACCGGGCGCGTCGCGTTGCTTCCCGGTTGATCAGAAAGCCAGCCGGTCGTGTTTCATCGGATCGACCCGCAGAATCCCGCGAGCGTGGGATTAGATCGCGGTCGGACGAACCGCCCCGATCTACATGATAATCGGGGTCGGGTCGGGCTTCCCTCGAATACCGGTTGCCCCCTCCCCCTCTGTATAAATTAATATTTCGAAGTGGAACAGACGAGAAGACCAGCAAGTGTTCAAAGAGAAGCGCGGCAAACAGCCGCGAACTGTTCCAGCTTAACGATCGTTTCTCATTATTCGTCGGTTTTTTCGTACGTCACAGGTTGCACCCACACCTGCAGGAAAAAAAAAACGAAAGTATGTGATACAGTAAAACAGCGGTTCCCAGTCTTTTTTTTTACTTTTGTACCACTTGACAACCAATTTCCCTATATTGTACCCGTTAATACAGTAAAGACTCTATGAGAGTTTGACACTCGGGTCGGCTGCAAAACTTTCACTGTGCACCGCGAATCATTTCAACACCTCACGAATACATTGTTCGACGAAGTATACACTTGATAGGTTCTACGTTTACGCCCCTCCCACTCGGTGGTGGGGATGACGCCCTGACTAAAAGCGTGTAGGACCTGTCAGACAGTGATCGACAGAATACTGTACCTTTTTTTCTACGGAATACAATCTGCCATTTTCGGGAGAAATATTATTTCTCAAATATGATTTCAGACATGGCATACTTAGCTTGTTTTTAGTTTAACCATAAAACATAAGAATTAAACATTTTTGAGTGATCTCACAAAGAGTGAGCATAAAGAAAGGAGATTGAGTGGCAATAAATCGAATAGTGTCCATAAATTGAATAGTATCAATAAATTGAGTACTGTCAATAAATCGAATAATGTCAATAAATCGAGTAGTGTTAATAGATCGAATGCAAATGTTAATAGATCCACTTTCCGCCGATCGCTCGAGATTCGTCGAAAAACAGTCAAGAAAAAAGGTTCCCCGCGGGTTAGGCAGTATCTTCGCGTTGTAAACATCGTTTGTCAACGGTGGAGGGGGGGAGAAATCGTAGAAGAGTGGTTCCCGCGATATCGGATTTCATTTCTGTCCGCTGCCCCCTCTACGGTCATCCGAACGTTGCACCCTTTTCGATAGCTTTTCCGTGTTCTCGACTTCTATCTCGATTCTCGACGGGGCACTACTCTTGTTCCACGGCCAATTCCTGGAATGCTCGAAGTTTACACGATTGTGTGCTGAGTGTCCGCAAAGTGGCGACATGGGCGAATCCGTGGACGCGTTATCCGCGGACTTGTACTACTTGTTTCCGGACGGCTGAACTTGGAGCTGACGCTACTGGAATCGATCCAGACGTGGAAGAATTCAATACATCTGTACAAATGGTTAACCCTCGAACATAGTGGACTGGAAACACTTACGGCCTCACGAACTACTTCGG
The DNA here is from genome assembly GCF_001272555.1 of Dufourea novaeangliae. Taxonomy (NCBI): domain Eukaryota; kingdom Metazoa; phylum Arthropoda; class Insecta; order Hymenoptera; family Halictidae; genus Dufourea; species Dufourea novaeangliae. The sequence continues at coordinate 87,423 of NW_015373974.1, read as the reverse complement.
GTCAGTTGTGACCCTAAGTAATATTACTGGTATATCTATGTCGGAAAGAATTGTCAAGTTATATTTTTTCATTGATGCCATCTAAATAAGTAGATTTCGTAACTTTTTTTTTAAACAATCAATGCTAAAATGATTTTCGAAAATTACTTTGATCTAAAAAGTAGGAGTGTATATATTTGGAATGATAGTATTACAATGATGTTCGAAAAAATAGGAGTGCATATATGTAGAATGATATTGCTAAAATGATTTTCGAAAATTATTTAGGATCTATGTTGGTTAGACATTTTTTACTTCACTAGGTGAGGACTGAGAAGCACCACAAAGTCTTCGATGTTTCCTTTTGAACATCCCGTATATGAGAAATCAATTATTTCGATATACACATTTGTACATTTCTTGAGGTTTCGTGTAAATTTGACAGTTGATTACCAGATTTTGGTAAATTAGCATGTTAGAATCGCCGAAGCCGTCGAAATGAACAAAAATAAAATCTGAAAATTTAATCTGTAAATATTATCTGAATTTAAACCATGAATTTGGGGTAGGGTACAACATACTCGAGTATGTTAATTCATTTATATTATTCGAAATTGTAGTAGGTACAAACAGGCATGTATACTATGTATGTAGAATTTCCAACGTTGTCAAAATGGCGGACTGCAAATTTTCCACAAATATTACTGAAATTCCCTGTAATTAAAATCAAATTCAATGTACGCGTCAGTACAGTTATTAATTTGCTCATTCGTATTTGCTTCTAAATTCTATTAAAAATAGGTATTTACTGATAGTAAATAGTTCAACCGTTAAAATGGAATGTTTTCTGCGTCGTATCGCGAGAGATTCACGAGTGAATCCGACATTGAATGAAGTCATCGGCGTATTCCTTCGATTTATATTCACGTTCGCCTGCGATCCAGCCGTTTCCTTAAATTATTTAAAGGTCCCGCGGAGTCTCGCGATGTTTCGTAAACATCCGCGGAGCGTTAAATCGTGGCGAATCTCCTTCGTAAATTTTCATTCGAAATAACCGGCTCCGGTCGACCGTAGATAGCTGCTACGCGCCATTCGGACGGAATAATTCACGATCGGAAGCGTTCGACTGGTGTCTGGGTAAATTCCGTCTGGTTCTCTTTTAAATTCGTCAATCTTTACTACCACAACGTTAAAAACACACGTTGCTGGCCATGTTGGTCATCGGTGACCGTCGACGTTTTGTTACAAGAAAGTTCGGTACAGTCCAGAAACTCCAGTGTCCGAACAGTTTACTATCCCAACGTTCTGTTATCCGAACTTTTTGCTGTCGAAACGTTCTGTTATCCGAACTTTCTGCTATCGAAACGTTCTGTTATCCGAACTTTCTGCTATCGAAACGTTCTGTTATCCGAACAGTTTACTATCCCAACGTTCTGTTATCCGAACTTTCTGCTATCGAAACGTTCCGTTATCCGAACCTTTTACTATCGAAACATCCTGTTATTCGAACCTTTTACTATCGAAACGTTCCGTTATCCGAACCTTTTACTATCGAAACATCCTGTTATTCGAACCTTTTACTATCGAAACGTTCTGTTATCCGAACCTTTTACTATCGAAACATCCTGTTATTCGAACCTTTTACTATCGAAACGTTCTGTTATCCGAACCTTTTACTATCGAAACGTTCTGTTATCCGAACCTTTTACTATCGAAACATCCTGTTATCCGAACCTTCTATTATCCGAACGTTCAAATATCCGAAACTTCCACGACCTGAAAATTCCACAATATGAAAATTCCACAATCTGAAAATTCCACTATCCGAACATTCCGCTATCCGAAAATTTCACTATCCAACAATTCTGCTATCCAAAAGTTCTATTATCCGAACAGAAGAATTTTCATAACAGTTGCTTTGTTCAGTGCTTCCAGAACTGGTGTAATAAATTCAAGGCCATTGTAAATTCCGACAGGACCACTTCCGTGATTTCTGGCGCTGTACTATAATGAAATAAGAAATCTGAGATCCGTCGTTTTGACGGGTTCGTTGGTTCCGCTGTTAATGAAATAGAGTACGTTAGTTCGACGAAGCTACTCGCGAGCAGATTCTTTGGTGTGTGTGTCTTGTTGTCATAACCGGGGATGAAAGTTACCTTGCCCTCGTATTTTTCCTACCAGCTACGACCAAGTTATTGGAGTTCGAGATACTTGAGGGGGTAAACTAGTTTCGTGACCCGCGCGAGCTTTCGTGCTCCATTTGTCATGCAAACACGCAGCGGAAACGTATATAAAATTACCATTGCCGGGGGTAAAAGTGTGCCTGACGTGGACGGTGCACGGTAAATTATTGGATTAAATGGCCAGTCGGTGATCGAGGTACAGATCAGGCCGCATTAAAATAGAATTCTGTTATAACAGCGGGAAAAAAGTAATCATACATTGAGCGCACCGATAAATCATTCACTATTCCTTCTCAGTAAACTGATAACGTAATTTATACTAACTTTATGGTAACGTAATTTGAATTCAAACTTTTAAGTAAATTCTTCTTTTCCATTCAAACATTCATCCATGAAAACAAAACAAAAAGGATTCATCAGAAAGATATAAATAAATTTTGTTTTCGTGAAAGTATCCTTGCAATTTATTAAAAAAAACTCTCGTTTTCTCCAATTACAAAAATACAAAAGGCGTTAATTAACGTTTTTGTGAATGTTTAAAAAATGAGACTTCATTCAAATCACTTTTTCACGCCCAAGGGTATAAAAGTTTCTCGTCTCTCAATCGGGGACCAATTAGAGGATTGGATTTTCTTTCCACAATGTAAGGTTTTTCTGCCGGATCAAAACGTACGTTTTAACGACTCCGCGGGGGTGGTGGTCCGACTTCACTCGGATCTACGGAATATGGGTTGCGATGAGGGTTCGTCTCGTGTTCGATGCACGCCTTTATCCAATTCCCAGGTGCCAAGAACACGAAGGGAAGTCCCTCAGATCAGAGAAACGTTGCGTGGGGGGACGATGGCGGGTGAAAACGGCGCAAGACACGAGGGTGGTGGTGGATCAAGGGGAAACACCATCTCGGTGTCGCGTGCTGGCCGACGATTAACCGGGGAAATCATGGCTTATCAAATTTCGTCTGGAGATTAATCCATCCCTCCCTTCGAACCCCGGAAGTAGAGCTTTCAATTACTTACGTTGGTCAGACTGGTGCGAGGGGCGGATTTACCGGAGTGGCGGGAAATGATTTACGTTTGATTTGGGACAGTGATAATTCTTGTCGGTGTATTAATTTATTATTATTTTCAAGGACTAATTCTGAAGATAATTGTTTTTAATCGAACAGTTAATCTGGGATTATTGTGTACCTAATTGTTTGATTTTTACTCGGTGAATACTGGGTCCATCTCGGCCCATGGACATGTATAGATGTACTGTGTAATTACAGCAGAGCCTCTAGTGTGTAAACACCTAATATCCGAACCCTCGATTATCCGAACCCTCCACTACCGGAACCCTCCACTATCGGAACTCTTCACTATCCGAACGCTCCATTCTCCGTACCTTTAACCATCCGAACGCTCCACTATCCGAACCCTCCACTATCCGAACCCTCCACTATCGGAACTCTTCACTATCCGAACGTTCCATTTTCCGTACCTTCCACTATCCGAACCCTCCACTATTAGAACTCTTCACTATCCGAACCTTCTGTTATCCGAACACTTTTGTCCCCCATTAGTTCAGATACGTGAGGTTCCTTTGTAATTAAAAAAAAATGTTCAAAACTTCCTAGTGAAAAATGGAATTTCGGTACAAGTGTCCACTGTCTTCAAATTTACATGGAAATTCTAAATTGTACTTCTCGGTATATCGATAAAAATTCGAACAGTACGATGAACGCACAAAATCTCCACAATTTCCGGTCGTTGTTTTCTGCGTTTGGTTTTTATTCGACTACCCGACGAGCAGATCGGCCGGATGCGATGAAACGTTATTAATAAATCCGGGAGCGTGTGCAAACAATTGCAATCGGTAAGATACACTGCGTGGCGCAAAAGCGGTACCCTGTAAATACACCAATAAATTAAAAGCGAAGGCGAATAAGCGGGAACATCGGACGTGGCTCCGCGCTGACGGTTCCCCCGGACTCCCTGACTCCGTTCCAAATTCGAGTCGTTTTGGCATTCGTAACGGTTGTATATCGCGTATCCCGTTCGTAAACTGGTCAATTTGTTGCGAACCTCGTCGGGGAATTAAATTGGAAGGAACCTTCGTGACCGAACAAGAATCTTTCAGTCGAATAATATTTACACTTTATCATCGAAATTTCGATAGTTTTGTAACTATGGAAGTAACGAAGAAAATTGTTTCTTGTTTAACTAATACATCGAAATACTAAAAAATAGTTTTTGCAGAACGTTGCATTGTTGCAAAGATCAATTCTTAATGAAGTTAGAAGTTTAAACGTTTTGAAATTACCGCCATAAAGTTACCGTGTGCGCATTGAATTAACCTCTGTCTGAAAAATGGCGGTTTATTTGAAAAAGTATTTTCATAACACTTGAAATATAAGTTTTCACGCGGAATAAGGTAACGTAAACGATGAATAAGGATACTAACATTTAAATAATACCTATCGTCAACCTTAATCTGTAAGAAAATATTTTTGCAACAAAATAAGTTATTGTTCATTGCTAACAGTTTGTGTCAAATCTTGGATTCCTGTGCCAACTATTTGGTCTCTTTTTCAAGACTCATTTACATAAATAATTTTCTATTTTGTCAATATTGTACGACAATTATATCCGTCTAAAATAACAAGAATACACTGCTGACCCGTAACAAAATATAGAATGATTAACACATCGACTATCAGACCATCCCCATGAAACGTCCACAGAGTTAGCACCCTCTCTTCAACAAAATGATCGTATAAACTAACATTATTATTATCTATTCTTCCAACTTTGCACTTCGTGGGCTTCAATCCAATTTCTTGCATTTAACACTTTATTATAAATTTTCATTCTTATTCCCAAGCGAAGATTCTTTAATTTCGAAACATTGAGAGAAATTATTCTATGAAAATATACAACGAAAAATCAAAGACGGTAGACGAAACACAGAGAAACAGATATCTAGTGAAAAAAGGAAACATGATTCCCTAGACTAACCGACAACCCCATCGATCGTTCATTTCTTCGAGGAAGAATGGGGCTAAAAGTTCTTTACGAAGTTTCAACCCTTGCTCCACTTTTCCAGACCGAGGCGCCGTTAAAGCGTGAGCGAGAACAACCCTCCCTGAAAGGGGGAATCCCCGGGTGTAAGAGGAATTAGCGGGGAATTCCTTGAGACAACGGGTGAACGAGGGGGAAAACCCGACGAAACGACCGATTCGTTTCGGCAAATCGCGTTCGTTGTACTTGCAAATTGGACGACAAAGATATTAGCATTGCAAAGGGAGCCGACGCGCGACTTCGAAGTCGAGCTCTTCGGCTTTCGGTCGCGAGAGAAAAGTCGAGACGAGGCCGTTCCAAGCCCCACCGACAAACTCGATATAATTTCGTGAATTTCACGCAGCCTCTCTCTCTTACGAGTTTCCCTTTGAGACAGTTCGGTTAACGGTGTTAGGTAAAGCGCCAAATTTGTAGGCGAACACCGGAGGTTAGGTTGGTAGTTACACACGCCACCGCTAGGGGATTTCCCAAACCGTGAGTCCTTCCTTCCTCTTCATTTCCTTAATTTTATAATAGCTATAATAAAAACAAATTTATTTTAAATATACAATTTTTTTGATTACAAATCCATAATCCATCTATTTGAGCTTTGTAGGCAGAGCCTGCCTGACAAAATCGTAAAACATATTGGTCGAATCTGCGCGCTAATTGCTTATAGCAGATCCTGCATCAAACCTGTAGCCATTCTGGTTACCAAAGCTTATGATAGGTGTTTACAAAATCTGGCTGTGCAGGTTTGGCTGACTGGGTTGAAATAACAGGAAGAACGTGTTATAATAATTTATTTCGATACTTGAAGAAAATGTTAAATTTAATTACATAAAAATCTTGGTAAAGCACAATTTCAGAATTATTTAATTTTTGCATGATGAATGAAGGAAACTCGCATCCCTTCACCCCAGAGGGGAAAAAAGTGGCCTTTTACCTGTCCTAGAGAGGAAAAATTGGATCCCCCCTACATCCAAGAGAGAAAAATAATATTATAACATTTACTATAAGATAGATTTTACCCTCTCCCTAAGGGAGAAAAATAATGTTATGAAATTTACCTCAAGATAAATTTTGCTATCTCCCCCCTTCCCAAGGGAAAAAATAACATTATGGAATTTACCTTAAGATAAATTTTGTCTTCTCTCCACGGAAGAAGGATGATATGAAGTTTACCTTAAAATAAAATTTGCCCCTTCTGATTGACAACCTGGCTACGTCCATGTCAGCGACGGAGATTATAAGAGAATCCTACTTCTCCAAGGAGATTCCCCCACTGGTACTCCAATTTTATTTTCAAATCCAACAATCCAAAATTTAGTATACTATTCTTTTCACGACGCTGTATATTTTTTTAAATTTTCTCCATGGTAGTTCCCGAAATTTTAGATATTTTCAGGGATTCGAAAGGGGCGGATGTTTCTGAAAGTTGGACACGACATTGTGTCGGGGAATCGTCGCGTTTCGAGTTTGTACCGTGCAATTTGCTCCGAGTTCGAGGGACCGGAAAGTTTCGCTGATTGAGTGAATAGAAATGGAAAAGTGGGAGGTGGGTTGTGTACGGGAGGTGGGGGTGTCGTCGCTGAGAAAAGCACGACGGTCCTCCAGCCCCGTTTCAAAAGTGATGTGAATTTAATACACTTGCAACTGGGCAGGGAATTATTTTTATTTGCTATTTTTAAACGTTTCACCCGACGGGTTCTGCGTCGGTTCGGGTACCGTTGCGTGAAAGGGGCACCGGATCGATCTTATAAATAATGGGCAACGGAATCGATGGATACGAGGGTTGAATGAAAAGTAACGCGCGCTGTTGATATCGGTCTCTTGAGATTCAGTCAACTTTGACGCGACAGGAAAGTTGCTGCTCGAACGTAATGTCGGACGATTTTACATTTCGCTTTTTTATTTTGTTTTTTCCCTTAAAGGGCTACGATAATCGTACTTTATCAAATGGAACGAGAGAAAGATTGAATTAAGTGTCTGTCGACCACTTTGTTTGAAAAGATCATTTATTTTCAACCTCGTTGAACTCTATAGAGTATATATAATATATACTATTATTATATTGTTCATTTCAAAGGGTCGTAGATGAATTTAGTAATGAAATAAAAATATTGTTAATTTTTTCTAAAAAAGTCATTTCACTAAATTTTTTATAAATTTATCGTCTAGTTATAATTATCTCGTACCACGAACTAACTTAACTATTGGAATCTTCAAATATTCAATAAAAAGCAAGGAACAATTTTTTGCATTTATCTCTAAAAAACAAAAAGTTTACATTTCTTTGAAGAGTATTCTATTCATTATTGGGAACCTAGGATTCCCCTCGAGAGTACAAAGATGGCGGGTATCTATTGCAGCAGTGGCCAACTTTGAATCTTCGTACACTATTCATTTCCAATCAATCAAAAAAATTCAATGAAGGATGGAAAACTGTTTGTAAGGCACATTTTTCAGTGAACAGTCGAAGAATCTCGAGCAATAATTTCGCCTGGCCGATCAAGGCGAAGGAATTCTATCCTTCGGGTCACTTTTGGCACAGAAAGGTTGGCATTACACGCGGCAACGGCGCGACGAAGGTCGCCATTACAGGGCCGACTGCGAGCATAAAATTAACTATGATCCCCGATAGCCTCGTCAGCCTTTCTCCTTTTAAATATCATTAAACATTGCAGTTCTTTAACATTTGCAAAATCTTGATACATGAAAATAAAAAGATTTCGAAATAATTCCAACCGAGCACTGTATTAAAATATTTATGAAAAATGTTGCCAAAGAATTCCGTTTACGTTTCATTCGGTGGATTTTCGATGATCCAGGGTAACTGAAAGAGATCGTATAACACCGGTTTGTGTACAAATCTGCCACTCTGGAGAACGCAATTTTCGTTAATCTGTTTACCGTCGTTGATTTCGTAGTTTCATAAAATTATCGTCGGTGCTCCCGGAAAATTAGCATTTCAAATCCTGGAATCGATACCTGTTATAATTTCCCGGCTGAAAGTGCTCGTGTCACCGCGTTAGCGGAAATTCTAGTCGGTTAATGTTGGAAGTACTGTAAACTTGATTGAAAATGTCATACTTGGAGCCTGCTGTATTGTAAAATCTACAGTAAACAGGCCAAATTTTAATTGATATGATTTAATTAAAATAATATATCTTCTTTATAATAAGAGCGTTGTTACACAAATAGGCTACAATCAGGGTAAAAAAAAGTAGAAATTTATAACTAAGAAATTTATAAAATAAAGAATAATCTACTTCAACATATAAATAAATAATTATTTACTTCAACATTATCCAGAAATTACAACAGACCATCTTATCCAACCACCCTTAGGAGAATCATAAATCATTTCAAGTATTCTATCTGATCAGTTTCAAAAGTACATCCCAATGCTATACATTCTCATGACATGGCATTAAAATGAATGGGACTTCTGGAGTACATATTTCAGAAGTGTGAAAAGAGAGATGAAGCTGAGAATATTTTAGCAAGATGTTGAAATTGTTATATATGGGACTAGGGGTGCTTTCAAAGTTCCCAGTATCTTAACAGATTGCTAAAATTTTATAAACTCTATGTCTTCTGACTCCGCCTGTTAAGATTCTATGTATCTTCTAAACCTTATGGAATTTAAAAATTATTGCTTGTACGGTACAAATAACTGAATTTGAATCAGTTTTATATCAAATCTGACACTGAGTTCAATTGAATTTCAAATATTCCCGCTTATTCAGGGATTTATTGATTCCGCGCAGTCGTGGCATTAAACGTTCCTAGCTATCGGCGACAGTTACTTGCAATAGTACCAATAAGAAGCACGCTTGTCGAGAGGTTATTAACACGACACTGTTCACTTGTGTTTAGATATAGTCGGAACGCGACGAAACGTGTTGCACCAGTTTACGAGCTTCCCAGTGAGCATATAATTTAATTACTGTCACGTTTTATGCAATCTTTACGACGTCTTGCGAACCCACTTGCGACATCAGGCTTCCTAACCTATACGCGAGTGAAACTACGAGGGTTTGTGACGATGACGGGAAAAATAAAAATCGGAACGCACGACGGATGTTTCCATTGCGATGAGGCTCTTGCGTGTTTCATGCTGAAGACACTGCCACGATACAAAGATGCAGAAATCATCAGGTAAAAATATTTTCCAACTTGAAACATGTAGATTTATATATATATATACATACATAGATGTACTACTTTTTGTGGAGTGAAGTTCAAAGAATTTGTATAGAAATCCTTGAAAGATACAGAATATTACAAAAATTTTTAGATCACGAGAACAAAGTATTTTGGACACTTGCGATGTGGTAGTTGATGTTGGAAGTGAATATAATCATTCAAAGCATCGTTATGATCATCATATGAGGTATATTTGAACGTTAGGTAGTGCTGTTTCATATTTAACATGTGGAATTAGATTTAAGGATCTTAATTTATCTTATGTGTTAGGGATTTTAATGAATCAGTGAGTACAGTTATAAAGAAACCAGGATACGATTGTAAACTGAAATTGAGTAGTGCAGGTTTAATTTATTGCCATTTCGGCCATGAAGTTCTTAAGCAGTTGCTTCCAGAAGCAAGTGACAGTGATATAGAGACAATTTTTAAGAAAGTTTATGATACATTTATTAAAGAAATTGATTGTATAGACAATGGAGTTTCAATGTTTGATGGAGAACCTGTGTAAGTTGATTGTTATTGGTATTATTACCAGTAGAACTGATAGAATGAGCTCTTATAATATTTCTTTTAGATATCGAATAGTCACGCATTTATCTGCTCGTGTACACTTTTTGAATCCTATATGGAATAGTAAAGACATTGATGTTCAGGAACAGTTTTTGAAAGCTGTTGAACTCACCGGCAAAGATTTTGTGCAGCATGTATTTTGTACGGCAAATTCTTGGCTTCCAGCTAGATCTATTGTGGAAGAATCCATTAAAAAACGATTCGAGGTAAACATCATTAATATAAATTTGTAATCAGTAGCAATGTTGTTACTGATATTGAAATATATCTAATCATTGTACATCTTTGAGGATCCATTATAATTAAGTTAAATATCATAATGGAGTGTTCAACTACTGTGCAAGTTTGTACCAAATTAGATTCTTCTATATTAGTGTTTGTTCGATAAACTCTTTAATCTATGAAATAAAATTGTTCTCTAATTTTACCTTTTGTAAAAATAGTCTATGAAAATTGAAGTGTGAGTAGACATTTGTAGTTTCACAGTAGGAAAATATTTACAGGTAGATCCAAGTGGGGAAATTATAGAGTTGCCGTGTGCAGTGGAATGGTCCGAGCACTTGTTTGCTATAGAAAAAGAGTTGAATCTACAGCCTACATTGAAGTATATAATTTTCAAAGATTCTAGCCATAGAGTTCGATGCGTTCCTGTGGTGCCTAGCAGTTTTGTGTGCAGGTACAATATACAGCCCTTCTAGTTCTCTCGAGAGTGGTTTGGATTCTTAATGCGCAATGTTGTCTTGTAGAATGTTTTTACCAGAATCTTGGGCAGGACTGCGAGATGAGGATTTAGAACGTGCTAGTGGAATTGACGGCGCCATTTTTGTGCATTCGGTGCGTTTTATCGGTGGATGTAAAACCAGGGAGGGTGCGCTGACGATGGCACGGAAGTCCCTTGAACTAGGAAAATCGGAATCTAATTAACCGTAATTGTAATTTATATCGATTAGTACAATTGAACATTACACCACAATATTTTATAGCCAACAATCAGAAATAAATATTTCAACTGCATATTCACCGCATTAAATCTTTATCAATACCTTGAGTATATATGGTATTTGCTACACCTAGTTACCATTTCCAGAAACGACATTAACCCTATCATGAAATGTGTCATATTTAACAATTTATATGTATATACTTTTATTACCGTATTTATTTTAATAAATTGATTTCATGTATTTTATATTGAATCTCTGGATTATTGAAATATTGAATTTCCAATTCCGGCAATGTGATTGCTCGGCTCATCATCGAAATACGCGTTACATCGAGCCCAGTTTTATTTTCCAGCAACGAAATTTTATGTTTATTTATCGAACCTTGCATTGGAGAAAAAAAAAATGCCAAAATTTTGTTATTTTTCGCTTATTTACCGAACCTTGTTCCGAGGAGAGAAAAACAAATTCCAAAAATCTTTCATTTTCCGTTCTTCTATAGATCTTCAGTTATGCAAATATGACGGACGATTCAATCCACTTCTATCTTCCTCCCCCACGATTCTATTTCTCTACAGCTTTGAATCGTCGAAAACTCGTTACCCCGGTCTTTGAAAAAGTTTCAGGTAATTCGTTTCGTGATTAAACTCCTAAGCCAACGCGAGTCTGAGGATCGGTTTTGCTTTCTTTTTTCGACTTTAATATTGTCCATTGTTTTAAACCTCTGACATTCGTAGACGTTTTATTACGAATTTTTTCGGAATTAGAACAATTTCTGTGCAACTTTTCCTTTTCTTTGGCTATCGAACTAGCATCTTGCCAAAGTTCTGCAATTGTTTTAATTAGTTGACAATTTTCCGTTGCCCCAGAATACATTCTGCGCCATTTTTGCCGAATTCGCGGGCCAAATATCAAATTCAAATTCTATTACAAATTTATTCAGAAGAAGTTGTTTATACATCGTAAATAAGGTTGAAAGAAACATCAGACTAGCATTTCATAAATTTTGCTACTTAGTTTTCTTTTGCTTGTTTATCATTAATAGTTCACGAATTATATAAATTAATAACTTATAGGACCGTGTAAGATACAACAAAAATCAAAACGTTTAACTCGATAAAATCCTCAAAAGAGGAAGAAAAAATTCAGTTTTTTACATTTGTGTTCACGAATTAGTTTAAATAATGACATTTTGCCTAAGAATCCACAATCAAACTGTTAACACCTTTCAACTGAAAAGTGAATCCGTTCTCCATCGTGTAAGAATTAATCGATCGAAAGTAATTAGACGGCGTGGATCGTCAATCGTAACTGCTGTTGTCAATTTATGAAGCAGTTCGTGCGGCTACATTATCAAGTTCGCACGTCTCCTATCATCATCCTTCCGGGGTTGTAGCCGGAGCGCCACGCGTTGAAATTATGCAACGGCACGTGACTGCCGCGGTTCGACGAACGTACTTGACACGTTGCCGACGAGGTCGGGGAACTACGTGCCTCGAACATCATGGAAAACAGGAATAAGAGACCTGGATATTCGATTCCACACACAATCTGTAAAGTCTATGCGTCCCCGTACAGGGATGTCATCCACCAGTGATGGGGATCAAACGTATTGCCTGAAGCTGCGTCTACACATGTAGGAAAATAGTGTTGTATAACAAATTGTTATATAACGTTGCTATCAAACATGTTTGTTATAATTTGTTACAATATGATATGTTCTGTACGAGTCTGTGCAAATTCGTAATAACATTTCGCATTATTTAACTCGCATTCATCCCTTGTGCATTGGCATAACTAGGTAGGGGCCAGGGTGGGCCTGGCCCCTCTAGAACACGGACTGTTCCCCCCGTCCAGAAATGATGGAAATATATAAAAAAAAACATTCGTCAGTTGGTAACATTTTATGTTATAAAAAATAAATACATGGGCCAAAATGCAATACGCAATGCAACTAAGTACGAAACGTTAAAGTATTAAGTAAAGTTATATTAGAATTAAGCTATTTAATTTTTACATTCTACTTAACTAATAATCCTGCAACATCAATTGAAAGGTAATCAATTAAATTACGTACAGATGCCTGATGGGCAGTGTTATAGGCGAAAGTCAGGGGACCTAGCCGCTCCAGAAAAAAATTCTAGTTACGCCAATGCCCTTGTGTCAATTCGACACAGTTTTCCCCGAAGAAATGACGTCATTCTGTCATGTTTATGTAAATTTAACTGAGGCTTCGTGATTTTTATTGTAAAGAATTTGCTAATTCAACTATTTATCACTTCATTGTGTTGATTTTTACCACTGGGTCAATTTGACACCGAGGGACAAATTAAGTTGGGAAAATGAGGAACGGATAAGGGTTGATAATGACGTTATACTTGATGGATTAATTTTGACTTAAATTTAATAATGGTGCAGTCACCCCGTCCCAATCAGAAGCGGAATTTTTGCGAAATTCCAAATTATTTCTGCCTGTGAATAGTTTAAAAATTCGTTATTCTATGTGCGTTCGATTAAAATGATTAATACGCGCCAGCAAAATGAAATCACGGGACACTTTTCCGGTCACTCCCCCCGTTTCATCAGCATTCTTGTCTCCCTTTCAGAGTCGCTAACCTGATTCATTAGTCGTTGATGCAGCAGTCTGTGGACAGAGAATAAAAAAGGGGGGCCCGAGAGAGGGGACTCACTAGCGTTTTTAAAGGGACACGCGGGAAAAGTTCGGGAATCGCGTTACAATATTGGATTAAAAGAAAGAAAGAGAAAAAAAAAAAGCTTCGTTGGCCGTGCATTCTGTTCCATCGGCGAATAATTGGAGCACTCGCTCAATTATCCGGCACTCAGGTTTCCGTTCCGAGAATCTCGTGCTCCGAGGAAAACTCGACACAGCATCCTCGAAATCTTGTTCTCTCAGATACATTCGGAGTTTTCCATGTTCGTTACCACCATTTTGTTCTGCTACGAAACTTTTGGTATATATAGACATTATTTTGTTGGGTTGGATGGCGAACTTCGCTTCTTGTAACTTCGTGGCAGGGAATTATTTTCTATCACTTTTCTCGTCCAATTTTGGTAATGATCGAAGTTTAAGATTCAGCTCTTTAGACTGATATGATTATTGTAAGTAGAACGTGTAATTGTTATTTAATGAAAATTTATTGATAGATGCACCAATATTCTAGAGTTTGTTCAATATTATGCAGAACTGTCTGTTTCTATCGGATTGATTAACATGATAAACTTTTGAAAATATATAAATTTATAAATTAACTAGTTTCTTCACTTTTATATTGCAAGGAAAGTTGTGGAATCTGAGGAAATGCAGAATCAGTCATTTCGACTGAGTCTGAATGAGCAGAACAGTTTAAATTGAAAATATTTTCCCGCCGTTTCCTTGTTTACAAATGGCGGTAACTGTTAGGGAACTGGACCAGTAGGCACTGTTCATAAAGAATAGCTTTTTATTTTAAAAAAAGGAATGGTAAGTGACATGGTAGTTGTAACTTATAACAAATAAATTGAATGATTAAAAGAATGAATAGTCAGAAGATTCGTTTTTTTTTACCAGATATCAAATTATGAATTGTTCTCCGTATCGTAGAATCTGAAATAAAAACTTGTAGTTTCTGTCACTTTTTTTCCCTCGAAAAGCTGTGGAACCTGATTTATCGACCGTGCAAATAATTTACGTGGCACAGAAAAGTGGCACTCGTCGAGAGAATCAAGAGGCCGTAAAACCAACGGAGAACGCGAATCGGGTAATCCAATAATAGGGAAGCGAAGTGAGCGTTGACGGGAAACACTTTGATGCAAAGTGTGCCATATTTATTCATCGAATTCCGTAATTCCTGTCGTCTGTTTATCGAGTTCGATGCATAAGAAACGGCCCATAAAAGCCAAGCGCGTCTTCGACACGCGTCTGCCCGCCATTGATGCGGCGCAACACAGCGTCCGCCATCTTTGTTCGATATATATACAGGGTGAGTTAATAAGAAGTTTGTATTATCTAAAATAACTCGTTACTTATTGGTTGTATAAAAAAACATTTTAAACGAATTACATTGCATTCGAAGTGACCCACCGAATGGATGCAATTTGATTTTTTTATATCTTATATTTTCTGAGATATCAAGGTCACCTTGTGTTTTTCAAGGTCAATGAATTTTTTTTAGTGTTGTGTTCTAGTCGATAAAGAGACAAATTGAACGATCTATAAAAAGGTCTAGGGAAAAAAGATTTATTGACCTTGAAAAAACTCAAGGTTACCTTGATATCTCCGAAAATATAATACATGAAAAAATCAAATTCGTGATGAAGTGGTCCCTTTAAATGCGTTTGAAATGTTTTTTAATGCAACCAAGAGGTAACCACTTATTTTAAAAGCCAGTTCTTATTGACTCACCCTATATGTATATCTAGATATAGATATTTCAAGTTAAACGCCGCTGTTAAACGCCTTATAGTAACTAATAATCCTCCTTTCAACAAGAATTAAAGTTAGAATGTCGGTATTAAAAAAATATTCGTCTTCCAAATAGGTTAGGTTCATTTTCTACACTTTATTATTTTATCGTTTCTTTAGTTTTATGTTCTAAATAGTTCCAAAATTTCTTGTCTTTCAAAGAATACATCGTTCCATTATTATGGTACAATCAAAATCATCGCGGCAGAAGGTAAATTAGGACTTCGCCAATTTTTTCAAAATGTCTGCCGCGAACGAGTGGCGGTATTTACGAAAGAAAGGATGGAAAGAAAAGTGTATTTGGCTCGAATTGAGGATGGAGGTTTATAATAATCTTTTTTTTACGCGATGAAAGTACAGTCTTCGACGGGACGTGTAATTATAGACGAACTGGGCTTATCTCAGTTTGCATAGAACTTTACGAAGAATTTCCGCGACGACAGGTGGAATAATCGTCGGCGCCCGTGCTTTTCCGCGATAGAGCTGTTCAATTACTTAAAAAGGTCCATTCGCCGGGTTTATCAACGCGCGAGACTTCCCCCCGTTTTCATCTCTCGTTTCGCGCTATAATAATTGCGTCATTTGTTCGTACCGCCGGGACAGATAAGCTTTTCGAGGAAAATTAACAAGGCAATCTCGACCCCATAAATATTATTATTATTATAATGTTAATCTCGAGACTCGAGATATACCGGAATAAATTTTAATTCATGACGAAATCGGCATTTTTTTTTATCCGAAATCAGGCGCCATTTTGGTTACCCACAGGGGCCATTTTGGTTATCTAAAGGGGTCATTTGGTCATTTTGTATTTTATTTCTATTTACTTATTACACTTGATTTGTGTTAGTTAATTTATTTTTCGAGTTCAGTTTTACGTCTAAAGGCGCCTAGTATTTACCTATCTCTTTAGTGGCTTAAACGGAGGAAAATTGAAAATTGAATGTAGATGCGCATGAACGCTACGAGGGCTGATACATCTGGATAGATGAGATTCGTATTTGATCCTGGTATAAGGAGAAGGATCAGAGTGTTATCTTGATTGATTGATCGATTCCCATACACAGCCACTCGTTTCTTCACAAACCTAATGGGCCACGAGTTTCCCCTGGGATTCTACAAATGGTTATAGCGTGATATCCAGTCGGAATTGATGGCCAAATTATATTTGCATTCCGTGTACAAAATGCACGACGCTGGTATGGAAATGGCAATGGCTCGTGTACGTAATGAAACAGGAGTACAATAATTCATATACCTGTATCTAATGTTGGTCATTTTTTACAGTGCATGAACATTGCATTTTATGAAATTACGTAATTTGGATTAAGAAAGTAAATGTTCAGGAATCCAAGAATTTGGAACGTGGAGATTTTGAGATTATGAAATTCAAAGTTTAAAAATTTGGAAGTATGGCAATTTGAAAATTTGAAAAGTGTGGAAATTAAAAAATTTAGGAATTCGGGAATTCAGAAATTTGGGACTTTATGATTTCAAGAATTCAGGAATTTGTGAGTTTAGAATTCAGGAGTTTAGGAGTTCAAGAAGGCAGTGATTCTTTATTAGCAATTTTTGTTAAACAATATACTGCCTTGAAATCTATTTCCGCGGCGAAAATTTGTTTAGCGCTTGTGAAAAGTCCCCTCAAACTCAGGATTAAAAGGCACTCGAACTCAGGCTTTGTCCAGCCTACCTCCCATTGAAAAGCATTCAAATTAGATTTAAATCACCGGTGAGATTTGCATGACGTCGGGTTTATCGAATCACGGAAATAAGAGGACGTTTCCGTCTTTATTCAGTTGAATAAGTCGTTTACCCTGTAAACAAAGTACTCCTCTTGCAGTGGTACAAAACTCAGTCTTATCCAGGCTAAAATTGAATCTATCAATAATTCATAGTAACGAAACCGTCGCTTACATAAATCCTGACCAGCCATTGTCGGGATGAATATCGATGGAAACAAAAATAAAACTGGGCAAGATTACCAAAGCAAAAAGTAAATCCCTATATTGAATCCTGAATAACTTTTATTTCCTTATTTTTTTAACGTTATTTTTAGTTAATATTTATAATAGTAAAAATATTTCAATTAATGAAGTGATGTTACTTATAAAGTTTTCCCGGCCGAAATAAGGTTAGCCGCTTATGACTCAGTCGAAGGGGTGGGAAACTGGACCAAACCAGTATGAGACGGAAGTTTGAATGTTATTGCACCAACAAAACTTTCCCGACTCGTAACGACCATTCCCTAAGTGATACTGTAACTTTCGAAAGAAATCCAGAAAACAGAAAGAAACCTCGAAAAAGAACCGACAACTCCTTCAAAAACAACCCCACGATTGTAGACAATGAATCACTATAATTATTCAATTTATAAATGTTCAGGTAACTCTCATATAACACAATGGTCAGGTTCGTAAAAATTGTCGTGTTATACGAATCCAAGAACTAGTATGTCTACAGCATACAAAAAATAAGGTTAGGTTCCCAAAACTAACAAAACTATGCTACTCTGCACAATTCTTTAACCGTACACATTGTAGGAAACCGTGTAGTAATGTATCGTGTTATGAGGGTATCGTGTTATGGTAGTTCCGTGTTATACCAAGACTGCCACTAGCAGAAAAACAATACCACATTGAAACCAGAAGTAAAAAGTTGATCATCCCAAGGCAGAGTCTCCACAGACCCACTAACACATGTTACTGAACCCCAATCTTCTCAATCCTGCCACGATCCTAAAATATAATGTCCCTACCCTATCGAGATAAAATTATCATTTCCACACCTCTGACCATAATTCTTCTGTTTCCAGGCGGCGAGACATCCCCCGCTCATGGGAGGTCGTTAGTTCGGCCTGGATCCCATGGCTGGCGTCCTGTCGATCCCCTGAACTGTGGCAGCACAGAGAGTGGAAGAGGTGAATCAGATCGAACGGCGTGGTTTCAACCGAGCAAAGAAAAACACCGGAAAGTCTGACGGGCGTGTGAGTGCGCGCAAGGAAGGAGGCAACGGTGGCTGCTCGGGTGCCAAGAAGATGCGGGTGTTCGCGTGGCCTGGCAGCGTGACTCGCGGGAGACTCGCAGACGATGAATTGGCGGGCAACGATGTTGGCTCACGCGGCGGACCCGAGAGAAACGGCAGCAGCACAGGCAGGAGCAGTAGCAGCAGCAGCAAAGCCGGCGGTAGCCAGCACCGTGCGATCCGTCGCGGCGAGAAAGAGGGCGCGGGTAACACCGTCATCATCGGCAGCATCGGCTG
Organism: Dufourea novaeangliae; assembly: GCF_001272555.1. Classification (NCBI taxonomy): domain Eukaryota; kingdom Metazoa; phylum Arthropoda; class Insecta; order Hymenoptera; family Halictidae; genus Dufourea; species Dufourea novaeangliae. The sequence continues at coordinate 68,777 of NW_015373974.1, read as the reverse complement.
GGCATGTACGTCATCTACCCGGCGGACGAGCTCCTGCGAATCTATGAGAATCATCCCGCGCGTGATCGTAATAGCTCAGTGTTGACTGGCGATCGACTCCGCCGTCCGAGCTGCCAGATCACCGTGATCGCTGTCAGCGAGACCGCCGAACCGGTCGAGGAGGATTCCAAGTGGAGAAAGGAGAAAAGCAAGAGGCGAAGGAGAAGCGGTCAGACGCGAAGAAGAGGAGCCCGACGTAACGAGGCTCGGAATTACGAGAACACTAGGGGCGCTGTTGCCCGGGACGGCACCAGGACTATGCAAAACAGCCGTGGCGCCGGCGAGGACGCCGGCAATCCTCTCAAGGACCTCACGCAGCCAGGACTCAACGAACCCCTCAAGCAGCACAATGCGGCCGCGCTCAAGCTCGTGCAGACTGGTGAGTCTTGGATTTTATATTTTCAGACTTAGGTTATTAAACTGGTACCTTCGGGGAGCTTCAGATCAGACAGGATGTTCATTTTAGGATTCAAGAAGGTTTAGATTAAACAGTTTTTGTTGTTTGTTCCTGAGATAGTTAGGGGAGATGTGGGTCTGATGATATTGTCGAAGGTAGACCTATGAATCCCTTTAATTGTGGAGAGTGGTGATTCTTGGATTTTACATTTTCAGTCTTTGGTTATTTAGTACCATCAGAGAGCTTCAGATCAGATGGGATGTTTATTTTAGGATTCAAGAAGGTTTAGATTAAACAGTTTTTGTTGTTTGTTCCTGAGATAGTTAGGGGAGATGTGGGTCTGATGATATTGTCGAAGGTAGACCTATGAATCCCTTTAATTGTGGAGAGTGGTGATTCTTGGATTTTACATTTTCAGTCTTTGGTTATTTAGTACCATCAGAGAGCTTCAGATCAGATAGGATGTTTATTTTAGGATTCAAGAAGGTTTAGATTAACCAGTTTTTGTTGTTTGTTCCTGAGATATGTGGGGGAGATGTGGGTCTGATGATATTGTCGAAGGTAGACCTATGAATCCCTTCAATTGTGGAGAGTAGTGATTCTTGGATTTTATATTTTCAGTCTTTGGTTATTTGGTACCATCAGAGAGCTTCAGATCAGATAGGATGTTTATTTTAGGATTCAAGGAGGTTTAGATTAACCAGTTTTTGTTGTTTGTTCCTGAGAAAGGTGGGGGAGATGTGGGTCTGATGATATTGTCGAAGGTAGACCTATGAATCCCTTCAGTTGTGGAGAGTGGTGAATCTTGGATTGGGTTTGATAGGGTGAGATAGGGTCAAAGGTACCATCAGAGATCAGAAGTTCCAATCAAGAAGTTCAGATGAACCAGTTTCTGTTGTTCTTTCCTAAAAGGTATAGATGAGATAGGGGTTTGATGATATTGTCAAAGTCACACCTATAAATCCCTATTAAAGTTATCAGATCAGAATAATAAGGCCGAACAGTAAATCTGGAGTATGAGAATAATTTGAAGCCTTAGGTGTTTTCCTATGTTTGTAGGAGATCTGATATTGGACTCTATCTGTAGGGTTTATCTTGTAGTTTCATGAGCTTAATAGGGGGTGGGGTCACCTAGATATTCAGAGTGGGACGGGGATATGAATCAGGGAACTTAGAGTATCTTGGGTGGATAGGTCAAATGTCAACCATTAGTGAAGGTTTTGAAACTAATCTCACAGAGTTTGGTCATCAATGGCCTGGTCCTCAATACTCCCTTCATCTAACTTCACATAGCAACTTTCAACTTCCAGTTACAGACGTCAGACGGCGCCACTAGTGCTTCGTATTTATCTTCTTATATGAATGGTTTCTGTTTGAATTATTCCTAGAATCCTAGTCAGATTTTTATGAGTCTGGAGTATGAGATATCAGTGGAGTATAATATATAAATTTTATGATATCAGGAAGTTCAGTAAGCTTAAAATATTATGTTACATTCACAGAATTCCCCTAATTTGAATACATTTTCATAATGTAAATAGCACGGAACATGGTAAGGTTTTCCCCTATTAGTATAATACATGAACCCTAGCTGACATTGCCCCATGTGTGCATACGTGATATAAACACAATGGAGACATAATAGCCTGGCTTTAGAAGGCTGTGATTCAAGGGGGATGTTTACAATGGTCCACCAACAATAGATGGATTATGGATTCTCTTTCAGATACTGATCCATTCTCTAGATAACTTTTTCACCCTAATTCCCAATCATAAATATAACTTGAAATGAAGATAAGACACTTAAATTTAACTTCTCAGGCGCTAAACTTCATTACTGCACTCTCTTTGCAGTATTTCTAATCACTTAGAACTATGGTGCATTTTTAAAACACTTCTACAACCATTCCATTTACCTTGTTATACAAACACAGTTATCGTGATTGCATGTGGTCTCATCAAAGGTCTCTGGTGCATACACCTCCTTCGTGTTTAAAGACAGTTTTCCCTCGTATTTAGTAGTTAGCAAAGTTATACGTTTCAGGGCTCTATGTTGTTTATTATTTCAACGGCACTACACGATCTGTAATGCACCATTCGGTAATGTGCGTTCAGGTTTCGTGCTGGGGGCTGTAACTTACTTCACGACCGCCCACAAACGAGCCACTTAAGAGCTTTGCTTGGCTGGAACGTAGACAAGTCCTGGGGGATGAATCCCGCCATCCCTTTTGGGTAATTCTTACAGTCTTTGTACGTACAAGACGAACCATAAATGTACACTGTTACAGATTATTTTCTTGGGAACAATTATGGACAAAGTTCTTCTAGTGTTCTTTGACATAATGGGCTTTGTTATGTGATACAGGGGTACCATGTGTCTCCTACAGGATAAGGGCTCACCTACCATGTCTTCAAATACAGAAAATAAGGTGTCAGAAATCCTTTTCTTTTGAACAATTAAAAGTAATCTTTTCAATATTTGAAGGATCAATCGTGCCTTTTGTATGCTACTAGGGTCCCAGTATGGTACTTCTAGGGCATCTCCCTCGATATTTCCACATTTTTTAATAGACTACTACACACTATTTATCCTCAAGCGAATTTACCAAAACTCGCAGTAATCAAATTAAAGGATAGTATATTAAGCCCCACGGATCTCATACCATTACAATAATATTTATTTGAAAAATTAATCTCAAAAAGTGGAGACTCCAAAAGAAATTTCAAGTCACTATTGTCCCACTTTCTGATTTTCAAACATCGATAAAAATTTGATGTTCGTTCTACATTCGGGATGAAATCGTTGGAAAGGATTCCGCGATCCCAGCGAATCCAACGGGCGCCAACGGAAACGATGGTCGTGCCGACCGGAAGGGGAGACATTTTGGCACCGGTTTCGACCCATACCCGCCGATACCCTCCGCCCAAAAAGTGTCCGTACCGTAACTTCTAACCTTTTTATGATGATCTTAACGTACGACTGCCCAGTCTGTGTCGTTGTAAACGAATAAATCCGGTGGGGAGAGGGGGGGGGGCAGTTGGACCGTAAGAATGACACAACGGTGGAATAACCTCACAGGAAATCGCGCGTTGGCATAGAAACTGTCGACGTAACGGCGACTCGAGGGGGCGAAACGACGCTGGTTCCTGGGACGCGACGCTGTTGCGAACAAAAAAGTGTATACATTGTGAACGATAACACGGTGGGGAGTTAATAAATATATGGGACCATTTTACGGGGTGGAGTCTAGAGATGCCGAAATAATGGGAAAAGTTTATGGACAGATACACTTCCGTTCATAAGTATCGGGACACTTGTCGAGTAGGGTGGAGAATGAGGTAGATGTGATGGGCCATTATGAAATTGTTGGAGGTCTGAAATGAATATTGTTTTGGAGGATGTTGAAGCCTCATGGGCAACGATCATTTATTTGGTATTGTTGGAATTCGGGAATGTGACGATTTGGTAATTTGAAAATATTGAAATTTATATATTTTAAAGTATGAAAATTTGGAAGAATGGTATTCGAAGAATTTGGGAATTTAGGAGTTCAGGAACTCAAGGATTTAGGAATCCAGGAATTCAAGAACTCAAGGATTTAGGAATTCAAGAATTCAGGAATTTAAGAATTCAGGAATTCAAGAATTAAAAAATTCAGATATTTAGGAATTTAAGAATTCATGAATTTAGGAATTAAAAAATTCAGATATTTTGGAATTTAAGAATTCAGGAGTTTAGGAATTCAGGAATTTATAAATTCCAGAATATAAGAATTTAGGAATTTAGGAATTATAAAATTTAGATATTTAGGAATTTAAGAATTCACGAGTTTAGGAATTCAGGAATTTATAAATTCAAGAATTTAAGAACGTGTACAAACTGAATGAAACGACAAGCAATTGCACCGATAAAAAAACAGACGTCCTAATGATTATGGACGGATGTGTCTCAAGTGCAAAGAAACTAAAAACGGGACGAAGGGTCGGTTAAGATGCTTGGGAGCCAGCGACAGGGCAATTATAACCGGGGAAACGCGGCCCGCCATTCACCGCCATCGTTTCGCGAAGCACGTGTATATTTTAGGATTCAAGAAGGTTTAGATTAAACAGTTTTTGTTGTTTGTTCCTGAGATAGTTAGGGGAGATGTGGGTCTGATGATATTGTCGAAGGTAGACCTATGAATCCCTTTAATTGTGGAGAGTGGTGATTCTTGGATTTTACATTTTCAGTCTTTGGTTATTTAGTACCATCAGAGAGCTTCAGATCAGATAGGATGTTTATTTTAGGATTCAAGAAGGTTTAGATTAACCAGTTTTTGTTGTTTGTTCCTGAGATATGTGGGGGAGATGTGGGTCTGATGATATTGTCGAAGGTAGACCTATGAATCCCTTCAATTGTGGAGAGTAGTGATTCTTGGATTTTATATGAACTCAAGGATTTAGGAATTCAAGAATTCAGGAATTTAAGAATTCAGGAATTCAAGAATTAAAAAATTCAGATATTTAGGAATTTAAGAATTCATGAATTTAGGAATTAAAAAATTCAGATATTTTGGAATTTAAGAATTCAGGAGTTTAGGAATTCAGGAATTTATAAATTCCAGAATATAAGAATTTAGGAATTTAGGAATTATAAAATTTAGATATTTAGGAATTTAAGAATTCACGAGTTTAGGAATTCAGGAATTTATAAATTCAAGAATTTAAGAACGTGTACAAACTGAATGAAACGACAAGCAATTGCACCGATAAAAAAACAGACGTCCTAATGATTATGGACGGATGTGTCTCAAGTGCAAAGAAACTAAAAACGGGACGAAGGGTCGGTTAAGATGCTTGGGAGCCAGCGACAGGGCAATTATAACCGGGGAAACGCGGCCCGCCATTCACCGCCATCGTTTCGCGAAGCACGTGTACGCGTTTTATGGGGCAATAATTCACAATTATGTCATCGTGTCGGGTTATTTTATCCGGCGCGAGCTACCGTCGCTTCTGTCTCGTGAAACCAGTTTTTTTGTTGTATTTTTCCCTCTGTCGAATGCACCAGAAGGAACGATTTTTCTTTTTCGTTAACCGAACGAGCGTGTGAATATTCTTGTTGCTGTGTTCGAAACGAGAAAAAAGTGGTAAAAATCCTGTCGGGTTGGAAATTCGAGAATGTTACCGGTGTCCGTTGTATTTTTTATTTTTGAAAAGAATCTGTGCGGATTTTGTGTACATGTATTTTGAATTTTGTGTTTTCAATATATTGCAAATTGTTTCGCACGATTTTAGAAGTTTCTTTCAGGCGAACTTTGCAATTTGGAGTCTGAAGTTTCACAAACATTCTCAATTCATTTATGAATTACTTACTCGTACATTTGTTTCAAATTACACGAATGCAATTTGTTTTTTGGAATCACAGAATTATGTAAACATTTTTTTTTCATTGTTCAGAAGGATACTGAAAAGATTTACAAATTTCAAAATTTTAGAATTCCCCGGAATTCACTCAATTAACGAAAATTTACATCGAGCCGACAGCAACAGCATCCGTTTTAATTCAATTTAGTCTCCAGAATATCGGGCTGGTGGGCATTCGTCACAATTAAAAAAATATCAAGTTTCACGGTGAAAATAATAAACGAGAGACCATTCCATCAGTGAGTTACGCGAAACCAATTTTCCCCGTGGAAATACGAACAATTTTTTAATAATGACGGGAACGTGTTCGATTCGCCATTTTAATTTCAGTGACTTCGATCTTCAGAACAAGTTACCCAACTTGAGGAACATAATTGCGCTGATAATCATAAAACTGGTATAAGTCAATTAAATGTTTCCATATTATCGCATTGTAAATCGATGTAATGCCAAATAAGTACGTACAATTGTTTTTTTTTTCGATTTTTGGCTTACACCACATTAACAATAATACTTCTTGAAATAAAGTCTAGATAATTTCTTAGTTGTACACATCTTAATGAGAATTGTATTAATCAGGGTTCATACTAATATAAATTACAATAGTTAATTCTCAGAAGGAAAAAAAATGGTCTTTGCCCTAGAGGGGAAAAAATTGGATCTTGCTCCCTCCCCTACAGAAAAAAAATAATGTTATGGAATTATCTCAAGATAAATTTTGCCCTCCCCCGACTGTAACCTGGCTAAGCTCATGTGAATTTTCACTTTAGCATTAATAATACCATTCGTAAAATATTCTGCATAAAGTGGACTGACACTTCCGCGAGTAATTTTATGTTCGTATGAACTTTATTTTTCTTTTAATTTTTATCAGATATTGTGAGACACCCTGTATAAAAATCTTGGGTTCAGATTTTGGGGTATCTTTCACCTCGAGGGCATTGGAGGCGCCGACCCTCTCGATTAATTATGTCGGATGGGGCAGAAATAGGGGTTGCCGTTTCTATTACCGAATCCTTCCGTCATCGGTCTATGTCAAACGGCATCTCATCTTGGTACGTGGTCCAGGAAAACGTCGATCCACGGGCGCGAGAGGACCGATCAACCTTTGCCTCCGTCGTTTGCCACTGGCCGATCGATCTAGCAGGGATCGAGGGTAATAAATTTGCAAATTTTTTGTGGAGGGAATTTGGACGAGAAAGGGACTTCTTGGATTAACGGGGAATGGAATATCGTCGGATTGACTTTGATCGAGATCGTTGATACACGATGGGATCGTCTATTGTCCGGATTAATAGGAACTCGGACCCCCCGTCCTGCTAACCAGTTTCTTTCGGGTAATTGGCCCGGATGGATCTTTGACGGATGATGGCATATTCGGTTAGATCACCGTGTCTATTATTTCCCCTGCGTATTCGGATCTCTTAGGATATGATTTATGTGACAAAATATCTAACACTTATCTGAACTAATAGGGAGACATAAGTATTCGGATAATAGAACATTTTAACAACAGAACGTTCGGATAATAGAACGTTCGGATAATAGAACGTTCGGATAATAGAACGTACGGATAATAGAACGTACGGATAATAGAACGTACGGATAATAGAACGTACGGATAATAAAACGTACGGATAATAGAACGTTCGGACAATGGAATGTTCGAATATTAGTTTACAAATAAGAGTAAAGTAGAGCCTCCCATGTCCGAACTAATAGGAAGACGATAAGTGTTCGAATAACAGAACGTTCGGATAATAGAGCGTTGGAATATTAGGGTGTTCGGATAATGGGTGTTCCGGATACGGGAGACTCTACTGTTCATTAATATTAAGACACTCATAGAAGGAAAAACCTATGACTCAGTTAATAATTTAATTAACAACGAACCTTCAAACGAATTGTTTTTCGATTAAGCGAACCTCCTTTACCCCCTCCCACGGTTCCGTCCTTCACTCAGAAAATTAGTTGCATGCAACACGAAACGTTCAGTCGACAAATAACCGAACTTAATAATTAATTCACCGATGGAAATGTAGCGAGCTGGTAATGTGATTAACTGTGGACATCCGTCCACTCGTTCCGCCATATTTGTTGAATAATTTGACGTCGAAAGGGATGTCGATCGATTGTAAACCGGGACCTATGAATGGCCGATTCTGCCTTTGGCACGTGGACAATTTGTCATTTTTCCAGAAAGAATCGAAAACACTGCATCGATGGTTCTAGCAAAAGGGGTTTTCAACCCTCTGCGTATAAAAGGACGGGAAAAATAGGGACGCACAAAAAAGTCACGAAAATCCAGTTTGTTTTCTCACGTGTGGTCGACTCCAAATGGAGAGGAAAATTGAGAGCTCTTTTTGAAAATGTTCGACGAGGTGTGCAGTGGATAACAAAGTTATTTAAACACTCGTGTCTCTTACCGTGAATATGTATATTAAACGAAATGATAAAAAAAATATTGCTTGAAAGCCAAGTACAATTATAGTGTAATAGAAATTTTTGTGATATTATCTAAAAGTTTTTAGAGTTATTTTTAAAAACTATCTGTGTTAATATATTCTGACACACTGTATACGCCTGCAAGGAGATCAAAAGTTGTGACACGTATGCTAAATTATTGCAGGGAGTGTGATTTGTGAACACTTGTTGAACGCACCGGGTTACTTCGTGGTTTTACGCTGAACCGAATAATGTTTCTCCGGACGGACGGTAAATTTGAATTTAACCTCAAATATTAGTAGATAGGTACTCTTTCCTGAGATAATATTTACGGGAACTAATATTCACTCCAGAAAATTAAATTACAAGAGGTTTGTGGTACTGCAAACAATTATGTAATTAAATTATCAACACCAATTGTCACAGTTTCAAGTTAAACAAAAAATCCTGCAAATTGTCGTTTCGAATCATAATATAAACATTCCCTACCCTCGTTCTTTAGAATTCAATTACACGAAAAGTTATTGTCCCAATCAACGAACGAATTAACCACGAACGAAATTGTTCGCGAATTAAGTGCAATAATTTTCAGATAGTCGTTCCGGTCGACACAGTCGCGGTTGCACAGAGGAGGAGCAATAATTACTCGCGATAAAAAACGAAGTGTCACGGTGTGTCCCGGTGACACAAATACGCGTCACGCGACCGACAGTTCATTTTCCTCGAACAGTTCGTGTTATTGCATTTTATTTTATTTTTTTTTCCTACGTGGAAACAACGTCTACTTCTCTATTTCTCTCTGTCATTTTTCCCAACTGTCTTCGCAAACAACGACACCTGTCAGTCGATTACTTTCGAACGAAACAATTTTCGCAGATCGAAACCGTCGATCGTTCTGCAGCCGGGAAATACCATTCGTTCTACCAGGTCCGACGGAAAAGAAACAGGAAAAATACGTTGGCCACCTGGCTACAATGCAAGCGTTTAATTCCGCTGGAAAAAAAAGGACGTGGCAATTTAGTAAATTAATCGGCCATTTTGCGCTGGAACATTTCCTGGGATTTTTCATTTCATCGTTTTTTTTGGTTTCATTCTTTCTCCAGGATATGCAAACTTTTACATTTTCACGGGAAAGATTAGTCCTAATAGTTCTTTCAGTACCATCATTTTTATAAACACTGCCTGAAAGCCAGTAACCTCTACTTTATTTGTCACTTCAAAGCTTAGGAATATTTCTGGGGATTTATTATAGGGGATCCCTATGTAGGTTTGAGGGTTCCATGACAAATATGAGGATTTGACGAAGTATATGTAACTGCCTCAGAATCTTAGATAGAGGTACAAAATGTCAGGCAATCAGACCTTTCAATTTAAATACTAAGCATCTCCATGTTGTAGAATCTCAACATCCAGTCTTTGCAATTCATCATCAGTTGTAAAGTTTAAAAAAACTAGAATCTGGTCTCAGAGCCCCAAGATACTAGGCATCAGGTCTTAAAGCCGCAAGATACTAGGTACTAGGTCTCGGAGCCCTAAGATACTAGGCACCAGGTTACAGAGCCTCAAAATATTAAACACCACGTCTCAGAGTCTGAAAATACTGTCATCAGACCACAAAGCCTCAAAATACCAGCATCAGGTCTCAGATCCTTGAAATACCAACATCAGGGCCCAGAGTCTCAAGGTGTCAGTTCAGGTCTGAAATCCTCAAAATACCATCAGGCCCCAGATCCTCAAGGTGTCAGTTCAGGTCTGAAATCCTCAAAATACCAGCATCAGGCCCCAGAGCCTCAAGGTGTCAGTTCAGGTCTGAAATCCTCAAAATACCATCAGGCCCCAGAGCCTCAAGGTGTCAGTTCAGGTCTGAAATCCTCAAAATACCATCAGGCCCCAGAGCCTCAAGGTGTCAGTTCAGGTCTGAAATCCTCAAAATACCATCAGGCCCAAGAGCCTCAAGGTGTCAGTTCAGGTCTGAAATCCTCAAAATACCATCAGGCCCCAGATCCTCAAGGTGTCAGTTCAGGTCTGAAATCCTCAAAATACCATCAGGCCCAAGAGCCTCAAGGTGTCAGTTCAGGTCTGAAATGTTCAAAATACCATCAGGCCCAAGAGCCCCAAAGTGTCAGTTCAGGTCTGAAATGCTCAAAATACCATCAGGCCCAAGAGCCTCAAGGTGTCAGTTCAGGTCTGAAATGTTCAAAATACCATCAGGCCCAAGAGCCCCAAAGTGTCAGTTCAGGTCTGAAATCCTCAAAATACCATCAGGCCCAAGAGCCTCAAGGTGTCAGTTCAGGTCTGAAATGTTCAAAATACCATCAGGCCCAAGAGCCCCAAAGTGTCAGTTCAGGTCTGAAATGCTCAAAATACCATCAGGCCCAAGAGCCCCAAAGTGTCAGTTCAGGTCTGAAATGCTCAAAATACCATCAGGCCCAAGAGCCTCAAGGTGTCAGTTCAGGTCTGAAATCCTCAAAATACCATCAGGCCCCAGATCCTCAAGGTGTCAGTTCAGGTCTGAAATTCTCAAAATACCAGCATCAGGCCCCAGAGCCTCAAGGTGTCAGTTCAGGTCTGAAATCCTCAAAATACCATCAGGCCCAAGAGCCTCAAGGTGTCAGTTCGGGTCTGAAATGCTCAAAATACCAGCATCGGGCCTGAAGGTCTTAGTGGAAGACTGTATAATGCCAGCAATCTCAGCTGACGTTTGGAGAAGGTCATTTGGGGTGTCGCCTTTGAGAGGTTGCAAGGGGGTACGTGCAGTTTTACGTAAAGGCCGGAGTAACTGGTCGATTCAGAGTGTGTCAAAGAGCGGTGCTCTTCCTCGAGGAAACGAATTCTCCCCGGAGCGTTTCGCAAGATTACATCCAAGACCTCGTTACCGCGGTATAAATAGAGCTTTCCTCCTGGCGTGGATTCAGTTTAACAGCCTCCTCCGCGGAGTAGCGGGTGCGCCGGGTCCAAACAATCTTCTGGCTGTCACGTGTGGTGACCTGGATGCTTATTCAGATCATTGGCGCCGGGTTGTCCCTTTCATCGGTTGCGCCACCGACTGTTCCCGCCCCTTTCTCTCGCCTTCGACATTGCTGGAAACTTAATTGGCAATGCACCCACGACTTCCAGGGTATTAAAGGATCTGACGATGATGCGTGTGTAATTCGAGAATTTAGATCAGCAGGAAATTTTGTATAAAACTGAGTTTCTGGTTGAGTTCAGTTCAGGTTAGGTGAACATGGTATCGTAACTTCAGTCTTTAGAATCAGATCTTAGATTTTATTATCAGGTCCTGGAGACTTGAAATTGAACCTGAGAATCGTCAGCCTAAAAGGCTCACCGCCTTTTTTTTAGGAAGATCTAGTAGTAGTGTGTCAGGAAAGCTGATTCTAAAAAGATTTGCTCGAGACCTTTCGTGTATGTGTGGGAAATAGAGATTGATTTCTTGAAGGAGATAGGAATCGACTTGGAAATTCTTCTGGCTGGCGTAGCTTGAGGAATAGTCAATCTCCTGATCAGTGTCGATTTCCATTGCAACAGTTGGCTGGACTGTTCAGATCAAGATTGATCTATCGAATTTTCTTTGGAAATACTTATTTTATATAATGTTAACTTATACTCAGATATTTAATTCAGCTTTTTAGGTCTTACTTTGAATAATTGTTAATTCATAGTGACTATTTTCATCCCTAAAGTTAGCTAGTCTGTACAGATTAAGGTAGATTGATCAACATTTTTCATAACTATATGTGCTTCTGTAATTTTACTCAACCCCTTTTAAATGTTTTCAAAACATTTAATTAATTCGTGATTAATAAAGGGTATCGTTAAATTTAGATTATAGTAACAGTGGTGACATCGTTACTGTATTTCCTCTAGGCAGGGAGTTCAATAAAAGCAATTGAACAAGGTATTACATAAAGTTCACTTTAATTAATTTTACTGTCGACTGCAGTGAATGTCCAAAGTAAACAAATAACGAAGATAGGAACAAAGTAATCGGTATTTATCTTCACTGGTACTAATGCTAATTAAAATTGAAATGAGAGATTTTATATGTTCATTTTAGTGTACGTATCCAACAGTGTATGGTTTCACAGACCATACAAGGTTCATTAGTATTACCAGTAACAGAATTTCATGGAGATTAGACTTCATGCAAATGGGTTCCATTTATGGTTGCCATTAAAGTTTCCAAATCCGAGAATCATCTGCAGGCTATTATCCCCAGACTACTGATCGCAACACCTTAAAAACAATATGGCTAAAGTATACTAAAAAGACGTCTGTCAGTTGAAGTAGAAGTCTGTATACTTCCTGCACTGAATGATCATAAATTCTCAAGAGCCAGCTCCTAGCTGGACCCTCCAGCTGGCTCTTCAAGTCGTCTAAGAAAGAACCAAAGAAACAACCAAGGGTCAAGAGACAAGTCAAGTAGCTCAGAAAGTATAATGTCAAGATGAGATATACAGGAAGTACCATATCTTTCCCTTGATATCAGATTTAAAATGTGGTCTAAAGGGGACTAAGATCTCAAGAACCGTTTCAAGTATTGTAGATTAATTTAATACGAATGTTACACAGACAACGGAGAAATTTAATCGTGAACTTAAAGGAGTAGGGACTCCTCTATGTTGTCATAAAACTAAAAAGGCCAGAAGTATCAAGAGCAAATAATCTTGATGTGTTACGTCCTCCGACAATGAACTATTATCTTCGAAGAGCTTAGAACCCCAAGTTCAACCTTAAATGGCCAAAAGAAGAAATTGTGAAGGTGAAATTCTTAAAATTGAACCATCAACCTCTACATTATTCAAACACTCAAGGAGCCTAAAATATCAAGAGCAAATACTTCTAATATTTATCATCCTGTAATAATGAACTAATCTTATAGCTCATAGTCCTTTGATCTAACAAGGGAAGGCACGGAAGTGTCCCCCTCCGATTTTGATGAAACTTCGTGTGTCTGTTAAGCAGTGAAACCACCCCTCGAAGTTTCGACCCGAAAGTACTATCTCGAAAACCAGAGGAGATACATGAAAACTTCTAATGGACGAGGTTCGCGGTTTTTTATGTAGAATAATATGGTGCTAACAAATTGTCCAAAATACAATTTGTCTATAACAAAATAATTTCGGATCGAAACATCGAGGGGTGGTTTCACCCATTAAAATCATGTCTCAGCCGATAAAAAAAAAATACGTGTCCCTTATTTTTGACTGCTTAACAGATATATGAAGTTTCATCAAAATCAGAGGGGGACACTTCCGTGCCTTCCCTTGTAAGAAAACCGTAAAATCACAGTTCACGAACCTTAAGTGATCAACGGAGGGAATTGATCTACGAGACCTAGAAACGGTTCAGCCACAAAGGTGAAACTCAACACCAAGGCCAGACCCGCCTCTTCCTGAAACCTGGCACCGACTCTCGGTTCACCGCTCCCGGGTGCCAAGGCCGCCTGATTCCTAGCGACTAAGGCGTCGTTTGTCCCCCCTATCAAGGTTTCACTCTGGGTCGACGACCAGGGTCCAGGTGCCGGGCCAGGACAAGGGGTGGGTTGACATGGCTGGCACGCAGGAAACCCCGGTGCAGGTTATATTTAATAAAGGAGTCTGGTTGCCACGGTAACAGTGAGGTGAACGAGCGCCGGTATTGATTCAGCCCACCTGAATTCAGGTCAACCCCTGACTAAACACCTTTCCCTCCCGTGTTACACCGAGGGTCTCTACGTTTCCGTTGCGTTCCTCTACGGGGCCCACCTTGCTGGATTTTCCTCCGACCTTTGCCTCCGTCGTCCCCATCTCCTACTCTCTTTGTCTGCCAGGCGGGCACGCGACCGCCATGCATTATGAATATAGTTCATCTTGATAGACGATGGTGCCACCAGTCGCGTGGTCTACCCTCACCACCCCTCTACTTTTTTTTCCACGAATCTGTGTGTGTGTGTGTCAGATCTGATACACGTGGAGTAGCGTGGAAGGCAATAGGTATAATACTGTAGTAAAAATAATAGTAGTTCACTGTGGTCTTCGAGATAACTTCTGGTAAAAATAATAGTAGTTCACTGTGGTCTTCGAGATGACTTCTGGTTGAAGCTACGTGGATGTTTGAATTCTTTATCAGAGTTGGCGACAACTGATCGCCACTGGCATACTTGGGATCCTTTTAACGAAGGGATCTCCAACGGTTTACAGTTTCCAAGAAACGGTGAAACTTCTCCGAGTTCTGTTGGAAGTATTGCGCTTCGTTCAGCATGGAAATGTTTAACTTTTCGAATCGGTATTTTTCTTGTCGAACAGCAACTCTCGGGAAGTGTTTGGGTCAGACATTACTTGATATGGCCGACTTGTGAAACGTTATAGGGTTCTGAATGTCTAGTAGAACACCTCGAAGATAAGTACGTGTGTTCGGAAGATCAATGAAAAATTATGAAGATCTCTACAGGTGTCCTAAGCTATTTATAGGTCTGTAAAGTTCACTGGGGGTTTTGTGCTGGCTTGGGCAATAACTACAGACATCTGCTAACATCTATAGATGTCTCTAGAGATATTTACAAGTCTCCTAAGCTCCCTAGATAGTATCATATGTACACATCCAAGTGTACCCTATGAACATGTATAACTGCTAGCAGGCATCTATGGCTCCCTTATCCCTAACCTAACGGAAGTCTACTGAATATCTAAAGGTATCTTTAATAATCCCTTGATCTCTACAGGTAAATAGCAATATCTACAAATTACACGTATTATCTGTAGGTACATATAATTATTTCTGAATAATGTAGGGAAGATTGACATCTGTCTATAAGTGTTCAACTCTTACTGTAAATATATTGAAGTACATAAATGTTATCTAGATGCTCGCTAAAAACTTGGGATCATTTGCCAATTCCTACTAAACTGACGTCTTGAGATAAATTTTCGTACTTAAAGCTACTTTAACCTAAACGTTCACGAGTACTATTATTTATAATATTTTAATATCATTAACCCTCAGGCGGAGAAGGCCTAGGCTAATTTTGACCCATGATTCTGAAAGGTTTATGCACTATTTCGGATTACAGAAACTATCTAAAGCCTGCAATTGTTCATACTATGATTTTACAAGACGACCTATGTGGTCTGTAGAAATCCATTCCAAAACACATCTAAAGCCAATAAGTGGGGATTTATCTGAACCCAGGTAGTACCATTTTTTGGATCATCGAAAACGTACGTCTTCTGAGGGTTAATACTACTTTTAGTAGTATACGAGGTTCATGATACTATTAAGCCAAAGGTACGGTCCGATCACGATGAATCTGAATTTAGACTATATCTCCCTCATTAAATTACGTGAGATTTCTAAAGACCACTGGCTGAAATACACAGAATAATAATATTTACACATGTCTGTCAACTCTCTACGCCCCTAAAATTATTTCAACGTGTCCCATTTCCCTGTTCCTCAATCTCTCATCGTTATCCCTCGACGCTTATTCCCCGCCATTTCGTTTATCTTCGCCGAGAGACACGCACACGTGACCAACGACTGGCAACTGTAAAATTAGAGGCATAAACGAAGTATCCTCGTTGATATCCCCAATGCTAAAGTGTTCCCGCGATCGAACGAACTTACGCGGCTCCTCGATAAGGGCAACGGGCCTCGTAAATGTTCGTCGATTCGGGAACGATAATGGCGACAGCAATTAAACGGGGAACTCAGCGCCCGTTCGAGTGCTCGCGGGGAACGATTTTTGTGACCGCGATCGATACCATCGCGGAGAGGAGAAATGCTCGACGACTCGTGAAATACATGTCGACCGGAAGTTATTGGAGCGTTCGACGCAATCGAAACCGTGATTAAACGAATTAATGTTCAAGAATTTACTGTCACGGTGGCCACCGGTGACCGGCGCAGAATCTTTCGTTCGGGTAGTGTCGGTCACCGGTGACCGGCGCATAATTTTTCGGCCGAACAGTGTCGGTCACCGGTGACCGACAGTCACAATATTTGTGACGGTCACCGGTGACCGACGCGGTAAAACTATTCCATGACGATCATCGGTGACCGACGAGGTCAAAATATTCTGTGACGGTCACCGATGACCGACAGTCGCAATATTTTATGACGGTCACCGGTGACCGACACGGTAAAACTATTCTATGACGATCGTCGGTGATTGACGAGGTTAAAATATTCTGTGACGGTCACCGGTGACCGACACGGTCAAACTATTACGTGACGGTCATCGGTGACGAACACGATCAAAATGTTCTGTGACGGTTATCGGCGACCGACACGGTCAAAATATTTTGTGACGGTCATCGGTTTTAGGCGGTAAATCGTGTGTCGGTGACCGGTACCCGAACGTATTTGTTAAGAAAATATCCTGTAATATACTTCATTAAGGGGTTCAACAGTTTTGTGGTTTGACTAGAACAAAGTAGATAATGATATGTTTGCACGCCATTACGAAGCCGATAGAGGACGACGAAAGTTGCTGACGACATCGAAAAACGGCCACGCTGCGAACGAACGAATAAACGGAACGGAACCGCGACGGGGTTTCGGCTTACATGGAAACTCGATTAAACTATACGACGAAATAACGTCATTAAATAATGCCATTATGGTCAAGCATCGCCGACTGATAAATCAATTGGCCACGGTAACGGACTATCGTGACGGTGAAATTTCGTTACAAGTCCCAGCGGAAATGTTTGTTCCTCTTCTTCGAACGGTAGAACCTGCAGGGAATTTGAATGTCTCCCACATTTTTTATGTGGAGAGAATTTTATGTTTTCGAGAATTTTTGCTGGAGGACGTAGCGGAAAAGAGAATATTTCATGCCTCATTGGTCCCTAGGGAATTATTTATTTATTTTAGTCAACTTTTACCTTTACATACTCGATACGTTATTGATTTATTCTGCGAGAGCCGCGTCGCTTCGTCCGTTTGTTTAATTTATTATTTGTTTACATTGAAGTAAAATTGACGTCGAGAATGCTGATTCATTGGATTTATTTGAATTATTGCGAAGAGGTGTTGGCTGAATTAATTCATTAAAACGGTTCCATGAAAGTGGTGCCAAGTGATTGAATTTATTTTGGTCACGCTGTGAGAGGGTGGTGATTTAATAAATTTTTGCTTGGAATCGCTAATGGAGGAAAATGGACTACGTCAGAGTGTATCGATTTTATAAATTCAGTTTGGATGGCGATTGCAAGTATATTTATTAAATATACTAGATATATTCAGTGCACCGATTACCATTAAATATTTAATATAAATTTAACGACGGTTTGTCTAATATTCTTCGATACCATAATCTAACTCTCATAACCTACAAATGTCGAAAAATACCCAGTATAATTTTAGACGTTACTGCCAAGGAGATTCGTTGTTTGATAAAACTTTGTGTAGTAACAATAATTGTTTTACTTTGTTTCGATCAGTTTAGAATGAACGTCACGTGATCCCTCGATCAGGAACTTCCAATTGATGGACAGGTTCTTAAGGAGCTTGCGATAGGTCGGCCCTCTATTTACAAGGCGCATTATTATATAGCCTAATGGAGCTCCATTAATGCAGCTTCTACCGTGGATAGACGGAGTAATTATCGTGCCATTAAACTTCCGTATAATTTAAACAGTTTCCCCGACGCTCTCTTCCTCTCTATGATGCGCGGGCATTCCGGACCCGGTGTCACTTAACAAATTAGTATTCGTTGGCGGCGCGTAACCCACTCCTATCAATGTTCGTATGATTAGCGTTGAATTCAATATGTATCCACGATTCCACGTCTGTTTGGTTTGTTCAGTCATCGATTCGTCGAAACACCATCCTTTGACCTGACTTTATCGGTAATATTGAAACTCAAAGCCTTGGTTAGAGGTTATGTTACAGGAATCCAGTCCCATTCAGGACTGAAGGATTGGATTGAATTCAAAGGTTTCAGTAAGTTGCCAATTTTAGTAATAATTATCAATTATTAATTATTAGGAACGTAGTTGTCTCTACTGATATCAGTTGGTGGGTTAGACCATGTGTATGTATAGCTTTAGAAGACCTACAGGTGGTCTGGTAGTAGGTACAAATAATCTGGAAGGAGCACGCAGGTGTCTGCTAGTTTCAAGGAGTTATCAGAGTTAGCTTCAGGTGTGTGGATATTTGGAGGTAATTTAAAACTGTCCAAATATTTTCGAAGGCCACCATAGAATACTAATGATCTGTGCTATATGTCTGGAGAAATTGGCAGATATCCACATATAAGTTCTGAGCCTCTGGATATGTATAGAATAGACAGACGTATCTATTATAATCTGGCTAGAAGTCTACAAATCTTGAGAGATTAGGGATCTGTATATGTCTGGAGCAGCCTTTACATAACTCAAGGGCAACCTAAGTATTTTTATTTTTTCGATGTCCCACAAGCTTTTATCAGTGTCTACAGAAGTCTAAAAATGTGCAGAAGCATTGTCATGGTATTAGATATAAAATATCTGAAGCCACTTAGGGATGAGCTCCCAGTGTCCAGGCATCAGTATAATTTTCTGAAACGTCTTTTGCTACCTAACACTTCAGAGCTCTATACAGATCTCTATAAGGACCTATAAGAATCTGGAGCTAATCTACAGGTTTCGAAGATTTGCCAACATGTTTAGGAGCACTAGCATGGTATCCAAACATCTAAAGCTACTTGGGGATCAGCTATCACTGTGTTTAACCATTAGTACAGGTTTCTTAAATGTTTTTTGCTGCCTAACATTTCATAGTTCTATGCAGATTTGTACAAAGACCTAGACAATTCTGGAGGTACAGGTCTCCCAAATTTAAATAGACCCATACAGCTATTGGGTGCTACCTTGTGACAGTCTGAAAGTGTCCAGATACATCTGTAGAAGTTTGCAGCTACCTAAAGGTACCCAATACATTTGGCACTAACCTGTCAGTACCTTTATTTTAAGAAACCCCACCGTACAAAACGACCCCTTAGTCTAATCAACTGGTAGGACTTAGAAAGGGGAAGCGAGTGACACATGAGTGTGTCATAAATTAGGTCTTTAATGTGGCCCCAAGTGTGTCTGGTAACTGTTTCATTGAAAACGTCCATCCGTCAGTTACCAACAAAAGCAACAAATCACCTGACCATAGCAACGATTCCCAGTCTTCCGGGTGGCATCCTGGGGCCAATGAGAATTTCGTCATTCCTTCTATAATTATTATCGCCGTCACGACGCACGCCCGTAGGCGGTGTGCTCGCCTTCCCACGACGCGGGTATCAAGGATGAGACTCGACTGGTTTCGGCTAAAATTACCTGGCAATCACCACAACCCTAGCCAGCGGCTCTGCTTCTGGGTGAAGCGCGCGATCCGTCGATCGAGAACTCCTGAAGTTGTGGTAGCTTCTCCCTGAGCCCGATCAGCCGTCCCGGATCCCCGTGTAATCCGACAAAGTTTTACTTTCCACCGGTTAAACCCCCGGCTGGATTTAATTCCATCCAATCTGACAGAGAGTTTCATCCCCTTGATGTCTCGGGCGATTGATCCGATACGGTTTCACCCTCCTCCTACCTTCGAGAAATTTTGTTGCTCGCTTCTGGGGGTCTGCCAAGATCTCTCCAACCCTTGTTCCCGTAGTGGCTTATCCGCCTTTCATTTCGACTGTCCCACGCCGGATGCCACGGGTATTTAATTATGACAAAACGCTTGATGCCTGATCCCACTGGATTTAGACCCTCTTTCCGCGTCTTGTGTCCGATCTCGGGTAGCTTGTCAAGCTGCACACACTTCTATTTCCGTCCCTCTGGGAATTTCATTCTTTATTGCCGTGTGTCTTGCTGGCTGGCTGGCTGGTGGTATGACAGTTGAAGGGTTAGGTCACGGAACGTCAGCTTTGGGGATAGGTTATAGTTAGACTACCGATGTTTATGAAACTTCACAGGTTCCGGACAATGAATCGCACACGATGGAAATTGGATTTTTAGGTTAGGTCGTGGAAAGTCTGCTTCGGGGATGGGTTGTATAGTTACGCCAGCGATGTTTATGCAACGTCACGGTTCCAAACAATGAACTGTGAGGATGGAAATTGGATTTTTAGGTTAGGTCATAAGAAGTCTGCTTTGGTGATAGGTTATATAGTTACAGCAGCAATGATTATGCAACTTCACGATTCCAAACAATGAATTCTGACGATGGAAATCGGATTTTTAGGTTAGGTTATGGAAAGTCTGCTTTGGGGATAGGTTGTAGTTGCACCAGCGATGTTCATGCTGATTCACGGTTTATAATGTGAAAGTTAAATTGATATTTTCTGTACTAAGAGTTTCATTGTGTTACATTAGTAAGCTTGTTCATATTCAAATGTTAAATATTTCGAGCAACTGCTTAATGAGTCACATGTCACTCCACCCGAAACAGGTGCCATAAACAATTCATGGCCACTGCAAGGCACCCGCGTCGACGATTAGGCAAACCCTGGCCTGAGTTCAAGTGTACAACTGCTACGTTTCCCAGATCCGAGCCATTTCCATCCTTGATGCGAGCTGATTATTATTGTTTACGACGCGGGGATGACCGTGCAATCTTAAGTACCATCTAAATGGTATTTATTTTGTCATTAGAATTTTTACAATTTTTATCCATAATAATGGTACAGACCTTTTGGTTTAGCTGCCAAATTCTAGCCTTTAATTCTGATACATAGGGTACCATTAAATAGTATTTATTTGAGCGTTACAATATTTATAATTTTTGTTTATAATAATGGTTAGGACGGCTCGGTTGGGTTGAGTGCTCAATTAACTCCGACACGTCAATTTTCATACGACGACCGATCGATACCGCTCCCGGCAGGACGAACAAGGTCGATGTCCATTCGCTGAGAATCAGAAATTACCCTCATTAGAGTTTTGAATGGCCATTAACCGGCCCCCGTCCAGCCGCCTTCCAGGAAACTTCCTTTAATTGGCAATACATGCGTTCGCAGGCGTCGTGGGTGGTCATACGTAATCAGGCTGTTTAAACATGCTTGAACTCCTGACGGAATATTGAAACAGCTCAAACAGTGTTCAATCGATTCAAATAGTTCAAATCTTTCGAGCAGTTCAAACAGTGTTCGATCGTTTCAAACAGTTCGAGCGTAATGGTGTGATCACAATTACTTATTATTAAAAATAGTCTTAATAATACCGTATTTGTCCTCATTCCCATCAGGAAAATATCTTCAATTTGTTTACAAGATTTTCACGAATGTACAAGTCCAACATGGTTAACTGCAGTTTTTTAACTGATAGGATCTACAGCGAAGTTGACTAATTACATAAGTTTACTTCGCTGTAGGGGTTGGAAAATGTGAAACCTCGTTTATTTGTTATTATATCTTTGAAATTTATGCAATTTACTGTTCCTTTTACAATTGTTCCAAAAGTTCTTATTTATTTAATAGTCACTATTGATTTTGTGCTTTAACCTTTGTCCTTTTAACTTTCTCAAGATGGCCGCCGCGGCGGTTTCTTGATTAGTAGGCCGCGCGTGCCGCGGCGATAATTCACCGTCGACGAAAAGTCAGGGATCGAAAGTGATCGCGTCGGATTACGCCCGTTTCTCACAAGTTTAATCGCACCCGTCATCCGTAACATTTTATGATGATCTAACGGAACGTAAGCCTTGCAGTCACACCATTAACTTTCGATGGTAATCTTTCAAACAAAGACGCCGACCATGGAATCCCAGTTTCCGCTTGTTTAAACAATAATATAATTATTCTATTAAAAATCCTTTCTATTAAAAAAGAAGCAGACCTTTCGAATTTAACTCAGTGAGATAAAGACAACAAGAGAAAATCTAAATAGTACTGTTGAGGGTACGTTCAGTTTAATAAACAAAATTATAAAATATTTATTAAACTTGTTGTGTCACACTATTTCTATTTTTATGAACTTAAAATTTGTTCTGGAATTTTCTTCCAACAAATCCATTTTGCTTAACCTATTTTTAGAAATGTAAATAAACATTCTATGGATTTAATTTTAGCATCTTTTGTAACAAATGCATATTAATTGTATGTCTGAGGATGTATAAAATATTGAACAAATTTTTAGAAATTTTTATAAATATCCTATGGATTTAGTTGGAACATTTTCTTACAACAAATTGATACTAAAGTCTGGGAATATATAAAATATTGAACGAATTGTGGTTCTCGCTTCAAACCTTCGAAATCGTAAATTTGACCTGTTTTTATAAATTTTAGTGAATAAAGTATGAGAAATAGTTATTCGAAGATATAGAGTGCAGTAAATGGAATAAATAAACTTTTAATAGGAAAATGGGAATAAACTTTTGCGATTGACTGTGTAGAAAAATCGAAAGAATGGATAGAACGACGAGGTCAATATGGCAACCGAAAAATAAGAGGATCGAAAATATCGAGGAAGGTTTGCGCTAATTACTTTTCGATTGACACGAGGGCTTTATATTCATCAGTCATCCATGACAATTCACCCCCGTGGAACCTCATCTGGCTTGGCCGCGGCAGTATCGATTGGCGTCCCAGTGGAATTGACACGAAACCGAATAATTGAAGGTGTCAAATAGCGAATATGCTTGGGACGTGTACCGAGATTCCCGTAATGGCGGAACAATGATGCATGATGGGCCTGCCATTCCGGAGTAAAAAAGAAATCGATTAACCGTGAAACGTGTATATCTTAGTACACGTCGAAACAGTGAAAAGTTACGAGATTATTTTTCTAGTAACTGACGTGAATATAGAAACTGAATTAATAAACAATACAAGAAGTTTCTTTAATTTTGATCCTCTACAACTGAAATAGAAATGATTCTATATATTCTACAGGTGGTATTAAGTACCATTAATAAAATAATAAATTTAATAATTACGTTAAAAGAAATTAATTTTAATAATTACGTTAATATTCTTTTAATTATGTAACAGTATACTTAGTTCTGCAAAAATGTATTGTAGGTATACTTGGTCGTTGTAACAGAGAACTATATTGCCATTTTCCAGTAATGTGTACAGTTGAGAACAGTAGAAGGATAATAATGTTATTCAAAATGGCCGCCTCGTGTGTATACCCATCCCATGACACTTTAACGTCATGTTCTATTGGCTGCATCGTTTGTAACCAGTATTGCCGTACATGCACCTCATTCTGAATAATATTTTTAGCTCATACTCATCCATACGCATAAATTCTAATTAAATTAAAACTTCAATGTTCGTTCTATCTTTTATTACAATCTAATAGCAGGATAAGGATATTTCAATTTTGAATCTTATCCTGCACTCTTGTCCCTTCTTCCAATCCGAAGATCTTCAAAACCCCGTATGACTCTCTCAAATTAGTATTAAACATAAATAGCAATAGGTGTCAATTAGAATTTCTTTTTATTGAATCATCATTTAGTAACTTTTCAATGTTTATGGCGGAAGTTATTCGTGATCCAACTGAAAATTTTCTGAAAAGGTTCTGGGTCCAAAAACCCTAACCCAGGGGACACATTCCATTGAACCCCAGAAAACTAGCTTCGATTCTCGTGTTGATCGTTATATCGATTGTACTTTCGATATCCAACAAACGTACCCTGGTTCTCGGCCATAAAATCCACCGACAAAAGTGTCGTCCAAAGGGAACGTGTGGGCGGGTATCGATTCGAAGTCAGAGACAATCTCCACTTCGCTCGGAAGACGGGGTTATTTACGCAGCTCCCGTCAGAGATAACCGATTCCTCTGCATCCCGAAACAGGCACGCTGACACGTGCAGTCGAGCTTCTCGGAGCCGACAGATTCCCCATCGATCGTATTCAAACAACGGCCGTAATGAAAGCACTCGGCTAAACGAGAAATCTCCGCGAAATCGGCTCGAGTTACCTGGTAACCCTTGGCAACTGGGCGAAAGAAAAAGACGTATCAGCGGGGGCTCTCGGTTTACCTTTCCTCTTTCGCGTAGACGTCAGAAAAAACCGAAGGGATCACGAACGTTGCATAATCAAAATGCGGGGAATAGAGTAGAGCCACCTGTATCCGAACGAATAGGGAGACATGAGTGTTTAGATAACAGAACGTTCGGATAGTAGAAGGTTCCAATACTAATAGGTTCGAATAGTAGAAGGTTCCAGTATTAAAAGGTTCGGATAGTAGAAGGTTCCAGTATCAAAAGGTTCGGATAGTAGAAGGTTCGAATATTAAAAGGTTCGGATAGTAGAAGATTCCAATATAAAAAGGTTCGGATAGTAGAAGATTCCAATATTAAAAGGTTCGGATAGTAGAAGATTCCAATATTAAAAGGTTCGGATAGTAGAAGATTCCAATATTGAAAGGTTCGGATAGTAGAAGGTTCCAAATATTAAAAGGTTCGGATAGTAGAAGGTTCCAATATTAAAAGGTTCGGATAGTAGAAGGTTCTGACATTCGAACGTTCGAATACAGGAGGCTCGACGTCTAATCCGAACTAACAGGGAGTCATAAGAGTTTGGATAACAGAACGTTCAGGTAATGAGGAGTTCGTATAAAGGAGGCTCCGCTGTACCAAAAAGGTAACCTGATCGATTATTCCAAGAACTTCATCTTCCAACGTAGTCAGATATAAATTTCCATAGAATTTCCTTGACGCTCGACTCTTCCTGGAGCATGACGGAATTACCGGTGCAGTAAAAATGGATAAGACAGAAACCTGGATCACGCCAGGATCAAGAATATTCCACCCGGTGACTTTGCTGCGTCACGAGAATTAATTAAGCTTCTCTCTCCCGTATTTTTAGACACGTCTGCATAATTGAATGTCAATTCCATGCTCGTTAACGACCTAGCTGCTAAACATAATCGCCATTCGCGCAGTTGGGGGTGGACGACGACAACCGAGTCGCGTTTTATCCTTTCCCCCTTGTGACGGAACCACCGTTTGCCGTGAAAATTGTTACTCAAAGCACGCGTGATTCCATTTATAATCACGCTACCATCCCTATTGGGTGTGCACTACAGGGAAATATCGATACGTCGCGATGAGAAACAATAAATTCGAATTTCCCGCGGTTTGTCTCTGTAGTATCAAAATGGCGCCTAACCGAAGGTTTGTCACGTCATTTCGTGGGATTTGTTACAGTTTAGGCTATCAAACAAGACAGAAAAATTCACTTTATCTTATGTACGCATCGCGTAACAGCATAGAAATGAATTCCAATAGTTTTTTGGTCGTTATGAATCGGATCCATCAGTCCGAAGATACTTACATCGATTAAATATGGCGGAAGACGTTCCGCTGTGAATATTCGTGTACTTGGTTTTTCGTATAAATTTTTCGAGAAAGTCAATGTCAGCGAGATCGTATCTTTGGACAACCGTGACCCGATGACGTTCGTTTCGTTCCGTTTAGAAATAATACTGCCACGCTAAGCGTCATTGCCAGGTGATCGTGGTTGCAAAACAGGTGAGATCATTCTCGGTAGATTCGCTCGAAATTAAGCTCCGTGGTTTAGTTGCAACAGCGGATGATGTCATTGTCCTTGCGAAGATCATGCGGATACGTGATTCATGATAATGCTGCAGAACCTCCCGTATCCGAACTAACATGGAAATGTAAGGGTTCGGATAATAGAACCAACCCTTTTCTCCTACAAAACTTCATTTATTTACAAATCAAGGAAGTTTGACAGTTTGTTTAAATATTTATGGATCCCATATCTTTTTGTTGGGAGTCACTTTGTTCGGATAGTAGAACATTCGAAAATCAGAATATTCAGATAATGGCGGTTCGGATACCAGAGGCCCTACTTATTACCTCGAACAAGAGGCTTTGTACATTTTTCTCCGCATTTTTTTTTATCATAATTTTTTTCGATTTTAATCCATTTTTCTCCCATAAAATCCCCTCTATCTCAGTCGCCCCACCCGTTTCGGGACCCATCCGCGTATGTTCCACCATCCTCGTGAATAATGCAATGACACGAATTTCAGGATTGTGTTGAAAAAATTTGTTAACTTGATTTCCATCAGATGCGGAACACTGCGAAAATATTTTTTTTAACCGCGCGTACAACACGTTTTTCGCTGCGGGTAGAACTGCCGCCTCTTTCTCGGTTGCGCCACTCGTCGTCCCGAGACAGATGCTCGCGTATTCGCGGACGAATGAGCCGGAAGTGGACCAGGCCACTGCTAATGAGTTTCGAGAAGGCTGGACGAATATCCAACGGATGAATACGGGGCTGGGTTTAATGAATTGCTTTCGTTGTTAAATGGGGGATTTCGCGAATCGCATGCTTGGAAACCGAAATAAACACCTAGGTGTCTTCGTTTTTTACGAAGTTGCACCTGGATGTGCTCGAAGCATGGGGCGAAACATTACGAGTGTATTTACATACAAGGTGTCTCAATTGTAACGCACTTCATGAATGATATTAAAAAAAGAAGTTAACAAAAGGGTATCTAGCATTGTTGATAAGGCATGTCAGATATAACGAATATAAATAAATAAAATTACGGAATTGCTAAAGTAGGTAATTAAATTAAAAATGATTGAAAATTGTTGTTTCATATGTTGCTATTTTTATGGACTTAACTCTGGGATTTTCTTCAATCAGGTGCACGTATTGACACCATACAAACTCCTCTTAATAATTTTCCTTACCTTCAATACCTGCGGAATTAATTTCGATGTTCATTATAAGCGAGACACCCTGTAGAATAGCGAACTGAAATGTTATTACGCAGTTTTCTCCTCCTTTTAGACGTCCGACTGCAATTTTTTTTACAATTTCAAGGGAAAGGACTTATCAGTTACCAGTTCTTAATGAGACTTCATCCTCTAATTAACGTCTTATCAGGGACCCTCATTAAGGACATATTCCGTCTGAGAACACGGTTTGTCTGAAATGACGTTTAACCCCAATTAATCGGAGACCTGCGTGTCGATCACGAAATTCGACGACAAAATACCAAAATCGGTAATATATAACTATAAATAATATTATTATTCTTTTTAAACGGTACAAATTAACAAATACTAAGGAAACAACACTGGAGAGAAGGATTTCCAATCAATCGTGTTGCAATTTAATTAAACTGTACCTGCGTCGAATAACACTCGAACAAACCGCGCGTTCGAACCTCGGAATGACACGACTTAAAATCGCTGACGCGCGACAAGTCCCCACCATGACAGTTGACGGGTGGGGAGGAGGCGGGAGGCGGGAAAATCGAAAGTCTGCGGCGGCGGTTACACGAGATTTCGAGTTCTCTTCAAATATTTCGACGGGCCGGAAAGCCGCTCTTGTATCAACGGACAATTACCGTGGCTGGATCGACGAGGCGTCTGTCGACGCGATAAATGGCCGCCATTGTGTGATGCTGGGGGTACATTTGCGGAAGAGCTGGCCATCGATGATGGGGACAATTCTCGTGGAACACAATCACTTTTCACCGGGTGGAAAACAAATCTCGGCCCTGAAATTTCGTTGATAACGAACGTGATCGATGAATCGACACAGGCGGATTGTGAGTTAATGACGTAATTAGCGATTGAAGGACGTTTGGAAAATTGTTCGGGGGTGCTGGAGCCTACGATTTACTTGGGAAGGATTGGTAATTAGTGTGGGCGGTTTAAACGCGTATTTAATAACAGATTGCGAGTTAATAATTACCAATAAATATTCTGCGTTTACTAATTGGTTAATCGATACATCGTGCTGTTACACCTGGTACAGCTGGGGATTATGCTTCTCTTAGAGTGGTTAGCGTTAATCGTTCGCCAGGGATTCGGTATACAGGATTATGTCTGTCGAACTGTCTCAGATGTGTTCGAACAATCAGGTAAAATTGACTAAACCGATTTAAATATTTTACTGTTTCACATATTCTTGTTGAATTGATTTATCATTAATAATACGTTATTGTCCCATTGACACTTGACAGTATGAAGTAACGTCAAACCTGTCCAAACGATCAGACAAACTGTAATTAGAAGTTTATGGTGTCCCAGTGATGACAAACTGAGTCCAATAACAACAAACTCAGTGCAACAACGTCAAATCTGACCATACCAATTTTTGTTACAGTGTCCGAGTTCGCGCAGGAACTGGGCGCTGCGATGGAGAGCCATTCAGCGAACGTTCGACGTCTGGTCGACGAGTTTCGTGGCAGATCCGGAGACACTAGAATGGACACAGGAGGCATGCGACGGGTTTGGGAGAGTTTGCTGCGTCAGGTAGAGGCTGACGCGGTAGCTCACCTGGACCTGGCTGCAGTTCTCCAGCAACAATTGTCCAGACCCACTTTGGAAGCCAGTTTCCATAGGAAGCTTCAATCCAGGAAGGCAAGTACCCTCTAGTTGACACTGATTAGACCAGCAAAGTTGAGACAACTGTGAATATTTTTTTATACTAGGTACTAACGTTAGACCATTCAAACTGGATCACCTTGCTTGATACCCATTTATGTAGTAACGTATTCTAAAGATAAAAGTAGTTAGTGATTAGTCTAAAGAGGATAGGGTGCAGGGAACATTTGAATACCCCTGATAAGAAGAATGTCTTCCTGACAACCATGCAGATACATCTTGCTATTCAAACTGTGCATAGCGAATGCAACCTTGTCCTTAATGAGATTTTCGTATCTCCAGAGGTATCAGGGGTTCACAGGTACAAAGGTGTCTTATGACTTAAATAGTGAAAGCTTCTATGATTGCGGGTAAGAGTCATACTTTGTATCTATAGTTACTGTCTATTTGAACGTGCATAAGGTTGCACCTTCAGTGGATTTCAACGTACATTTACATTTTGTGATCCAAGCTAAATTGAATTTAGTGATTAATGATTAGTACTCCGAGGCCACGAGCCTGGCGTTGAAATGCCCGGCCTACTCAAAGACTGTCCAGTCTAGGGGTGCCATTACCCGGGGTAATTTTTCTCCCGGCGTTTCCACGCTTCCCAACATTATAAGGCCCGGCCCACTTAGATGGTTCGGGTGTACTTTAGATTAAATTTACCTTAGACACAGGTCTTAAAAACCACGTCACCTTACTTTCCACCAAACATACAGATGTCCTACTACACCTGATGATCGTCTTCCACTTCAGATATCTTATCATACCCAATGATCACCATTGAAATCCAGTCAAAGATTAATCTCCCTTCTCAATGTCCAAGACCCTCCCTACACCTAATGATCACTGCCAAGTTGTTTTCTCCTAATTCCTTCCCCGAAAGCCCTCAGATACCCTCTAACTAGCGCTGGCTAACGAGCAATCGAATCGACGTTCCTTCCAGGTGTTCACTCATCGCGAGGCTTTTGAGCAAGTGGTGTCCAAGTCCGAGGAGAAGCTGCAGCGTGCCCGCGGCGACTACAAACGCGCGTACGCCGCGCTGCTGATGAGCGACGCCTCGAGCGAGCAGGAGCTGAGGCGCGGCTACTTCGAGGCGCACAACGCGTACATCCTCCAATTGAGGGCGACCAATGCGATTACGGAACGGTACCAGACGCAGTGCCTGCCGGGTCTATTGGGCGATATAGCAGAGGTATACGAGGAATTATGCGGATTGGTTTGCAAATGCGTCGCTGGGATATCGGATTCAGCGGCGGAGCGAGCCGGCGAGCAGGCCAAGCGTTATCAGGGTGTCGCCAAGGAAGCTCAAGTCATCGTGCCGTTGAACGACCTGCAAGTAGGTCTTCCTTGGTATAATCCTGCAATTTTTTCGGATCTGAATCTTCCCTCCTAGTTCGCGTTGCCTACTGAATTACCGCGTAACCCGACCGGATAATTCATTCCACTCGAGAGAAGAAGCTGGAACGGGACTTTATCCCTCGACACAGTTCTCTGCGTGGAGTTTGAAATGATTATTGGCCATAGAAACGCGTTCAGCTGCGAAGACTTTCTCTTCGTGAGGCTTCCCTCGAATAGAACGCTTCGTCTGAATGTAGACTCACTTCGTGATGTAACTGTCTGTTGGAGTGACACGTGACCTGTTGGTTAGCATTCCTAACCTCTCAACGGGCACCTTGGTCCTCATATAATCCCTACTCTCTTTTTGTGTCCCCTAGCACGGGATACGAATTTCTTTTATTGCGTCTATACTTACATAGGGTGTTCCTGAATTTTACGATCAGAAAGCACCAGTGTAGAGAAACAACTTATTGCAAAGGAGGCGATGTAAAAGTGTAATCTGTTTGTTTTTGTCAAGATATTATAGACTTTTAGGATTTGAATATGTGGCTAGATTCTACAAAAAACGTGATTCTAGTGAGTAAGTGGGTAATCTTTTGGTCGTAGTAATGAGAGAGGATTCTGCCTTCAGCTTCTAGCACGAAGTCTGTCAGCCACGGCGACGCCATCGAAGAAGCCAGCCAGACGTTTGTTCGTCGCTCCAGGCCCTCCTGAACAGGTGCCAATGGAAAGAATCAATCAGATACCCTGCCTGAGGGATGAGCTGGCCCCTACTGGTACCAACACGCTGCCGTTAATGGAGGATCTTCGAAGAGAACACGACGGTCTTAGCCAGGAGATCTCGCGACTTCAGGACGCTTTGGACGCTCTGACCCGCATGCAACGCAAGTATGTAGATAGAAGAAACACAGTTAAAATTATTGTTGTAATAGTAGTAGCACTATTCCACCTACAGTGCCTTTTTCTTAATCACTGATTGACTGTTGATATTTTCAGAAAAGTTTTTCATTTCATTTATAAAAATGAGGAACTTACGGTTTCAGCAGAAATGATTACAAATGTTATATTTAGGGTATGATTTTGGTGAGGGGAGGGGCAGCAAGTCGTACCAAACTTTTGGTTGGCAGTGTACATTTAGTGACTTTTCTGAAACTATTACCAATGCATCAGTGGAACTAGATGGCAGCACTGTAGGTAAGCTAGTGCTGCCATCTTCGTAACGACGATCTTCTTTACCTTACGACAAGCGTTGACAAACTGACCACTCAAAATTATTTCAAGTGTTCAATTGATTTTTGGTGGCTGTCTGAAATTGAAGTAGGCTCTGATGAATCTTTGCCTGCGCCAGAGAAAATTATTTAAAATTTTAATGTTAGAATAAAAAGGGACTCTAATCACCTCTTGTTCCATATCCCATTGGTCCTTCAATCAGTGAAAGACAAACACGTGACAGAGAAGCAATTTTACACAACTTCCTTGCCGAAGAAAACACTCGACCCTTTTAATTCCCTGAAACACGAACCGCTGAACGGGGTTTCCCTTCTCTAATTTCAGGAGCGCCGAAAGCAATCTTTACACTAAAGTGGCCGAGCTGCAGGAGGACATCTCCATAAAGCGTTTCGAACTTGGCGAGGCACAGCTCTATCTGGCGGCTGTGCAAGCACAGGTATTTGTCCACAACTGTTATTCACCAAAGAATTCAGAAAAAATATTTCATTCATTTAATGACAATACCACTTTACCTCTTTTTTTTAACGTTGAATATTAACAAAAGGCACTTGATGCCATAATAAGCTTCTTCACTACAAAATATTAAAATTTTTTTTAAAAACGCCTCAGTTTTTTTTTAGCTATATGCAATATATATAACGCACTTTGGGGCAATCAGCTGGACTAACTCAATTTTGAATTTGATTCTTAATTTTTTTCTCAGTCTTTTTAAGATAGCCTCATTTTTGTTGAAGGTGTTTTTTATTATTTTTTAAGCTTACCAATATTTCAGAGGTATTTTATACGATTTCTCTTGACGTCTCCGTTCCCTATGACAGCTATTGCAAAAAGCATTATAATCGATGATTCGTCTTCGCGGCGATACGTCTTCTATCTCGGGGGACATGTCCAATCCGGAAGTCACGAAACGACTTCTCCAGCCCTCCTTTCTCCTTTTCGTTTCTTATGGTCGTTCCGCGGGGCAACTTTTCCGCATCGAATGAAGAAAGTTTCGACAATCCTTGTTGCGGTTTTCGTGGCGAGAACAAATACGGCTGAGTTTTCCGAACTTAGGACGCACGATACGGGTTCGTGTTCTTTGCACCATTGGGTGGACTTGATAGTTGGCCAATATCGGTCTTCAGTACGAACCTCATCAATAATGACCCTATTTATCTACCAAAATTAACCTCCATCGATGGCACTATTAGTTCATTCCTTGAAAACGATATTATTTTTTTATGTAATTGATCCTGAAAGTTCAGTTTGAATTGTTTCTGATAGATTGAGGCCATTTCTTCTGAGTCAGGAATTCGTGTTGTACAAGGGCACTTTGGTACTTCGAAAATTTCATTTTTTTTAAACTGCGCAGGTTCGTTGTCGACCTCGATAGAAGCAACAGGTCAATTTTCGTTTTTGTTGATATTCGGTTCTTCAGGGTGAAACGTCCCCTTAAATGCTGATGCGTCTTTTTCTATTTTCCTGTGACATCTTGAAAACTATAATACATGTAAAAAAAACTGTAAAAATTTAATAGCTTTCCGTGTTCTGTGAAAGTGTCCAATAAAATTGTTACAAATTAGTTTTTTAAATAAATAAAGAAATAAATTTTTAATAATTTTATTGTACACTTTTCTAGAGCACGAAAAGCTATTGAATTTTTATTTTAACAGTATTTTTACATCTATATAGTTTCCATGATAAACGGGAAAAGACACATCAACATTTGGGGGTGGTTTCGCCCGGAAGAACCAAAAAATTTTTTACCAAAAATTTACGGGTAGTTTTGCCTGTACTCACAAGCAACCCAGAATGTATCCAAACCCAAAATGCTCTTCCCACCCAACCTTCAAATCCCCTGTCATCATCAGTCAGCAAAACCTCTGCACCAATCAGATGACCCTTCCCTCGATCGAGTGGCTGAAGAGGTATACTATACCACTGAAATCCACGGCACCCAAGATCGTTCGCGGTGCCAGGGCCAATCGAAGAAGTCGTAACCCCGCGACACGGCAAAACGAGGAGCGTTGTCGAACCGATGAGAAAGAAAGAACCGGTCACGGCGGTGTTCTCTACGGCCCTCGAGTGGCGCTCCGGCTCGATTAAAATTAGCACGAGCCTGCCATTGTTCCCTTCCACGTACGACGGACAAGTACAATGCACCTCCTCGGCCGGTGTGTGTACACCTGCACGTGCGGACGCATTTCGAGGCAGTCGACCGCCACTTTCGTGCCTCCCGCGGCTCGACGCGCCCGGGGAATCCCCTTTCCCCCCTCGCCCCTCCCCCTTGCCCCTCCCTCAACCCCCTCGCCCCTCCCCTCTTGCCCTCGTCCCTCCTTCTCCGCGGATAATCCGACTCGAGCGGTTGAGACAAGGCGGCGGAACAGAAGCGGAACGACCGATTCCTAACCGTGAGTAAATCGACGTGGAATCCTCGTCACTTGTGATTAACGGTTTTTTTTTTTGCGTATACTCTTGTGTAGATGATTTTTGTGGGGAGAGAATTTTTATTTGGAGAGATGTTCGCTCTGATTTGTGCGATGAATGTGGACTATTTTTAAAGTTTAGTGGCGGATGATAGTGGATGGATTTGATAGTTCTGGATGTGAAGTTTCGTTGATTTAACGCTGGGAAGGGTTACTGGGTCTACTTTGACCCGAGTGGTCAGCAACCTTCTGCGGCTTAATTGTTTTTAGTGACTACCTGAGGTTAGTAGTTGTTTGTATTAGTTCGATTAAAAAGGAAGCAGTTTGTGGAGGAATTTGGTGGAAGGTCTGTGGGGGTCCAAACAGACCCACGTTACAATGATTGCGTTATCGTACAAAGCGTCTGCCTTCCAGGGGTTTATTGAGCGAATTTAATTCCCACTTTTTAATTATCATCTTCATTTACACTCAATTTTTCGGTTCTGTAACAGTTTGTATTGAAATTTTGTTTGGTGTATTTTTTTCACACTGATGCATGTATTTTTTTACCTGTTTAACCTCCCGTATTACACCTTACTCTTGTTATGTAAGTGTGATAAAAATCTTATTATAATCATTATGTAGGAATGTCTTCGATAACGTGGATTTTTACTTTCAACCTACTTTCATAAATGTTATACATACAGGAATTAAGTCCGAAAAATATCGAGTCGAAATTTAAAATATTCCGGTGTTCGAAGTGTTAAATATTGGATTGAGAAAAGTTAGAAACGAACTTCTGAAATAAATTATTGCTGACCTTTAGCATTTAAATCACCCCGCCGCTTTAAAGCTATGTTCCTGGCATTTGAATCTCCCGCCAGACGGCTGGTACTGAGTTAACATCAAATCTCCAACTTTAATATTTATCCCTTCACTGTTTAGGTGTAGCCTGTGGAACCACATGAATATTTTTAGAATACTTTCTTTTCATTCAATAGTTACTTAAAAATATATCTGCTAATTTCGATGTTTTAATCAATTGAAGGTGAATGACATTATAACAAAATGCTGGACCTACCACCTTGGAATTTAAAACGTCAAAAACTAGCAGAACCAATAGCTTGTATAAAAATTGTTTTTTTTTTCCTTTCAGAAGTATCATCACAATATCACCACAGTATTCCTTTCAGTATACCGTTCTACACGTTACTCGAGCTTCCCTCCACGCTTTCAAAGCAGCTTCCGTGGTTCTTACCGCCCAGTACTCGGGGACTTCGTGCACCCTTGCTCGGAATATCGATAAATATTAAACCATTCGAGCTCCTCGGACCGTGTTTCCTATAGATCCATCGATTCGAGCACAGTTTCGTCCCAGACGTTATTTTCGCGACGCCCAAGGGACCGACTGGTTTTCCGACGGTTTTCGATACGTTCCATCCTCTTCTCCTTTCATCGTTTCTTTTTGGTACAGTTACACTATGTTTGTTAATAGAAAATTATCTTCAACATAGTTTTTGTGATAGTCGATATATTTGAGACACCCTGTATATAAAGTAATCGACTCTTAATCCTAGAACTCCCTAGCAACGGGGACTTCCGGATATCCAACTTAAATATCTATTGAGAAATTTTATTTAATTTTTTTAAACCTCTGGAGTTCTAGGTTTAACCCTTGGAAGACGTATGTTTTTATGCATTTTTTGGAACGAATTTTATTGTGAATTGGCTTTCTCATTTTATTCGAATAATGTAACGTAAAAACCACTGACTTGAATTAATTATCGGAAGCTGTTCAGTTGGATAAATTTCACAGAAACACGGGGTCAAAACAATCGAGCTCTTGGCTGTAATAAAATGTTCAAAACAACAATAATAATAAAAATGAATTTTTTACTGCACTTAATACATCTGTATTGAGTACAAAAATAGGGAATAAATATAATAGTGTGCTGCACGAAATAAGTTTAGCGTGCAATATGGCCGCTGTCACTGAACCTAACCTAACTTTAACAGAGACAAGAGGGGACGC
Organism: Dufourea novaeangliae; assembly: GCF_001272555.1. Classification (NCBI taxonomy): domain Eukaryota; kingdom Metazoa; phylum Arthropoda; class Insecta; order Hymenoptera; family Halictidae; genus Dufourea; species Dufourea novaeangliae. Next base: position 33,196 of record NW_015373974.1, on the reverse strand, counting down.
GCAAGATAGATTCGTCGTGGATTTTTTTCATATATTTCACATATATACCGCGCGGAATTCAATAATATTGATTTGCATACGACTTTCGAGTATGCGAATGTGCTTGCACATCGAATGCATCGGTCCCCATCGAGAACGATTGGCCTGATTCGGGCGTTCCGCACGGGCATTCGCAAAATACCTGAACAACGACGTGTCTTGATCCTTCGAGTGGCACGCGGACAGTTCGAATACCACGAAACGTCTACCCCCCTCCTTTCTCCCCCTCGAAGGGTGGGTTTGGTATTTGGAACGACCTCAGACGGTCCTCTTTCGCTTTGGAATGTACTCAAGGAGTTCGAGAAAGGGAGAATGTAATAGTAATAGCATGATTTTTATTAGAGATACGATCATACAAGTAACGATTTCATAATACGGTAAATCCTCGATAAGTACTCGCAAGGACTTTTACGTTACATGCTTTTGCTTCATCCCCACTACTGGAGGGTTCATCCAGGGACTTCGGCCCGAAATGCTGTTAATGAACTGCAAAAATCGTGTCCCTCTGTGATAACTTATCCAAAGCAATCCCAAGTTTCGAGCGTTAATCGAAGATTTACCGTATACCTGGGCGAAGAGGTGATTCCATAAACTCGATGTTCTAAAAACGGGTCTGGGACTAGGTGTTTATAGTACTCACCGAGTGGAGTAAAAAATGTCTAATCAACATAGGTTATAAAATCAAGCCGAAAGATCACGCCGAAAAAGTATAAGCCTCTAACGTCTTAGATCCTTTTTGTTGGATCACCTTGTATAGTGATTAAATCTGTTTCGTTCCGCGTGAGCTTAATAATGGAGAAGGTTCCCTTTCCTAGATACCAACTGCTCACCGTTATGAATCTAATATCGATAATCGTTATCGTTAATCTCTGTCGGTAAATAGTACCAGGAATCGGTAATCTCTGTCGGTAATCAATACCAGGAATCGGTAATCTGTGTCGGTAATCAATCATTACTGTCGGTAAAGAGTGTCACCACGTTGACCTTGAAATGTCGAAAAAAATTATTCCTCTACAACATTCGTTCCTTTATAAAGAACAACTTCGACACCCCCCCCCCCTCCCTCCCGATATCTTTTCTTCTCATCAAAAGTAACGGAGACACTTGAGTCTTCCTGAAGCCAAATTTACCAAATCTGTCCGAATTGTAATATGTTTTATTTGTTAATTTTCCTGCATTTTATATTACTTTAGTATTAAACTTACTACGTGGATCTATCTTGGGCCTATCAGATTCAACCCTGAGAATCGTTGGTATCATCATGAAAATCACCTGGCGGGTTCATCGAGTTACCGAACTTCGGACAATGTATTCAATCTCGCGTACAAGAAGCATAAACGCGGTGTTAGAGTAGCGACACCCCATCTACTAGGTTCTCTCAGGGTCTCAGACATGCAGATTGGAGATTGAAGCAACCTCGTTTAATCGGCTGGCTTTCACGAACGGGTCGATATTCGAGGGGGGTTGGAAGGGGGAAGGAGACAAGTCCCGTTGAAATTTTCAACAAGACGCGTCCTAATGGGCCACCAGATACTCGTGTCCGTGGTGGAACAAGCCGTCCAGTTATCGATAATTGCTTGGTCTCAATCAGTCTTCGTAATTTACTTCGCGGTTCCACGCGGTCCTTCCACCTGGGTTGCCCAAGATGGCGGACCGGTATGCGTGAAATGGCGTAGGACGCGTACATCGTCTTTAGAGCGTTGTAATTCCCGATACGTTGACGAATGTGAGCGAAAATTTTGAAAAGTATCATGTCCCATTACATTCCAGCTATTTAAGTACTTTTATTGTATCACTGAATCTATTACGAAACAATATTTAGTAATCCTCATCTAATATCAAAACACGAAAAAGATCCACAGGGTATAAGAGTAACAAAAAAATCTCTAACTAAAATCAATTTATTCCCTCCACTTCCCCAGTTATTCCCAAAAGCGTACAAGATTAAAAAAAATCATTCTAATCGTCACTTAACAATTTTCCTAATGAAAAATTATTCCATCCCCCTCCATTTCACAGATTACCCTCAAAAGCGTACAAAAATTCATAGAAGATCATTTGAATCGTCAACTAGTTCCCAAATAGTCAATAATTCTAATAAAAACATAGCCCGTCCCCCGCCACGTCTCCAATTACCCTGGAAGGTGTACAAGAATTCAAAAAAGGTCGTTCAAATCGCCAACTACCTAGTTCACAAATACCCAATAATTCTAATAAAAAACTAGTCGATACCCCTCCATTTCCCTCCATAATGTTCGACATCCCCCCCTTTTTTCCGTCACATTATCACAAAACCGAAAAAAAAAAAAGAAGACAGAAGAAGCGAAACTTCGGCTGCCGCGCATAAATACACCGTGGCCGAAACCGCGCGGGTCGTCCGGTGTCCCGCCGCGCGAAGGAACGAATAAATACGGCGCGCAATCGCGCGACATGCGCCCTCACAACTGGGTCACTGTTCAACACTCGCGTCTGAAAATCCATTCCCGGCCCCGTCGAGTCCGCGTTCCTAGGTCAGGGTAGCAGGAGCCAGCCTCTGAGGATCCTCGCAGACATGGGTTGGACAACGTTACGCACACGAGTCGTTAGTATCCCTCTTTGAGTCACACCAAACGGCGTTGTGCACAGGCTCGTGGTCTCGATCGTCAATCAAGTCGCCAGGTCACAATATCAACCGAAACGTGACAGGACAGTGGTGAAATTGTTCACGACTTCATTCTCCAGCGATAGATTCGTGTACCTGGTGTGTTGTTTCATCGTGGAACACGGTGCGTTTGTTGCTACGCAACAAGATGACACCAGGCTGTTGGGTGTACGCTGGCTGCAGAGGTGGGAATTGTCGACGGGTTTTCGTTCGTTTTCAGTGCATTTCTCGACTGGCTGGTTTTTATATCGTGTGCCTTTTATTTTTTTTTTTTTTTTTTTTTTTTTTTTTTTTTGGTCGGTGCGGGAGGTTAGTCACGTGACCGATTCCTTGGTTCTTGACGCAGTGTAGGTGTCTGCGGGGGTTCGTTGACACGTGGGGGAGGGTGACACGTTTTGGATCACGTGCACACACATACAGTTTGGAAATTGTTGTTGTCACCGTGGTTTCGTGTGACTGACGGGATTTCGCCGGGAGTGAGAATGGACTCTTCTGAGACCGTTTTGTGCTGTCTCCCGGAAATTGGTTGCGTTAGCGTGTCCTGAGGCGGGAAGGCAGAATGTGTGCTCTTGGGGATGATTGACGTCCAATTTTCGAGAGGTTGTGTTCACTGTTCTTTAATTGTTCGTAGAAAGATGGAATACATGTGACGGACACTTGGTTCTTCCTTGTAATTGGATATTTTGTTTTCATTCTTGTGATAAATTTTGATTATTAATCACCGCGAGCTACCATCTGTGGATATTTGGATCTCTTCTATTGCAAATTTTGTAAAATATTTGACAATGTTTTGGATGCAGTTTTTAATGATTGAGTATTTCGAAAGTTTGATACATTTTCAGTTCTGAACGTTTTCCATTTTGAACATGCTTAAAAACTGGACAGGTTTCATGGATGTTGAAATTATTTAAGATTTCGAGGAATATTCACGAAATTGTGAATGTTTTTAAAATTTTGAGAATAATAAAAGACTCAAAATTATAGAAAATTTGTTATTTTGATCTGAATGTCTTTGACATTAAAACTGTTTAATTGTTTGAGAATTTGGGTGATTTTGACACTTTTTAGAGTGGTAAAAATGTTGGATATTGTAAATTTTTTAATACTTATAATATTTCGAACGCATTCGATCGAGAGAATTCACAATAATTTCTGAAAGACCAGGGTCCATTCTAGAGCTCGGTTCTTGAAATACCATACGGTTATTGCACTTTCACCCTTCATTCAGCTTCCACCCACCACCACCTGCATCTCCTTCGAATCAATGAAAGTTCGTACAAATTATAATATACTCACAATATAATAGCATATATGATCATTTGTTTTTTAAAAAAAATTTGAGAAACAGTGAATCTTGTTTCCCAATATATTTCTGAAATATTAATATTAACTTTTCATATATATTTCAATGCAGTAATAGAGTTTATGTCAATTTGTAGAACTGTCATTGGGGTAGTTTTCTTTTTTTTTATTTATTTCTAGAGGAGATAAGTATTGAATAGTACATTGTAAGGTGACAGCGAATGTAGTTTGTGTGGTCCATGCACTTTCACTGCATGAATGAAGTCTCCACAATATATTCAGTCCCTGATACAATGGCGTCATACATAGCAGCTTGTTTGTGATCAATAGCGATCCGAGTTTGAACAATAATGTTCATTACGGCTGAAACGATACTGGGAACAATAAAGCCTGATCATTCACACATGGAAAGAATCCTTGAAATACCATTGACTTTCAGTTCCTTTGTACAGTTACTTGGGACCTGTTTCTAACTGTACTTATTTCCAGTTACAAATTTCTTTTGGTATTTGCGTAGTACTTATTCAGTACCTACTTGGTACCTACTTGATACCTAATTGGTATATACTTGATCTGTACTTGGCACCTACTTCGTACTGACTTGGTACCCACTTGGTATTTACTTGGTAGCTATCTTGTACCTATTTTGTATCTATTTGGTACCTACTTGATACTGACGAAGTACTTACTGGGTATCTGCTTGGTACCTACTTGGTACTCACTTGGTACTGACTTGGTACTTACTTGGTACTTACTTGTCACCTCCTTGATACTTACTTGTTTCTCACTTACTATTATTTTACATTAATTAACTGATTTGATAATCATTTCTATTTATAAACTCAATCAGTACTTACTAATATCTGTTCATAAACTGATTTCAATTACAATTCTGAGTTCGATTAGAATTTCCATTTCTGAATTTATTTTCTCCCTATTCTAATTTACTTCCATGTCTAAACTTATTTAATACTCACCTCTGTTTAATAACTTATTCCTGTTTTATTTGGTTCTAAATTTCCTTCTTTGTCAGATTCCCTCGTTCTCTATTGTCTCTCGTCTCTTTGGTGTACATTCATTTTTGCTGTGGCGCAGGAAGAACCTTGTCATTATTATGATTGTTTTTATGAAACTCTAGATGTTTAAGGAAATATAAATTTTTGTGGACCAATTTATAGAAACTGGATTTGAAATAAAAATTCTTAACTATATTAAGGGTTCTATCGGATTCCAAGTAAAATGAAAATTCCATTGAACTTTTTTTTATACAATTGGATTTTGGACAGTTGTTAATATTACAAAATACATAAAATCCTCATTCTGGTTATTAGATAATGTCAATTTGGGCATTAGAGAAGCGCGAATGTACTCGTAACAACTGAAACACTTCGATGACTAAATGACTCGAAACAATGGAAGAGGGGGAGGGGTTGAACAATCGAGTGTCCACACATTGTACGCGCACAGGTGCACACGGGAGTGTGTATCTCGCACAGGGCATCGGGTGTGCAGAGTCGAATCCAATTAATGCCGGGCTCCTTCGTCGTATTAAAACCGTGTGCTGGCTTCCTCTTCCATTGGATATCTATTTACCAGTCGGTCGCACACCACCCGTCACGCAAGTCGGCCGGAAACGCGGCTATTTCCATTTGCAGCGACCTGCGAAAACCGATGAGCACCCTCCACGGAGTTTCTGTAATTTTTCAGTGAAAATGATACCGGTAGATTGAATATTACCACAATAATATCAGTGATATATCAATATCAGTAATAATATCAGTGGTACATCAATATCAGTAATAATATCAGTGGAACATCAATATCAGTGATATCAGTGATATTTATAAAAATGAAAGAAGTAGAATGGATATTATGAAAATAATATCAGTGATATAAATATAGTAATAATATAAGTGATGTCAGTGATATTTATGAAAGAAAAACAGAATAATAGAGGAAGTTAAGTCGACTCCAAATGGATATATTATCTTTGTTGAAACTCGTTTCGTAATTTTTCTTTGCAATTACAAATATTAGGAAGTGTCTTAATTCCACTTTTTACGAAGCAGTTGTACAAATGCAATATTTAAGAGAAAAAGTGTATTATTATAATTTCCGTGTCAATTCGACGAACAATAGACAACAGGTGTCCTTATTAAAAGATTTTATCTAGATAATACCCAACTACAGTGAATATTATGTAAAGGAATATTTTTAAATATAATAATCTAGTTATTGAATTATGCATGCAAATACTTTAATTTCATTTCAATAATAACGTCAGTATATAGTTTCAAAATCAATTCTACTTATGTTTAATACCAGACTGAGAATAGCATTAATTTTAAGTAATATTCCAAAGTATTTTTAATGATTGAAATTTTAATTGGGTAATTAAAATGTTAAATATTATTATTAGCCTAGCTACATGGAAAAGTACAATCGATTTAGATGCTATATAAACGTTATCGCTGAAGTAAAATTTAAATGTCCACTTGAATTATTATGTAAATTATTATTTCAATAAATATAAATTCGAACGGCAAAATAATGGAAAATTGGAACGGAAATTTCATCCGTGGATCGTTTCGATTTACAGAAAGAGCTGTTCGGCGGCGGAGAAACCGGTCAACCGGATGGGGTGAGCAGCCGGAAGATGTCGAACGGCTCGACCGGAAGTACCAAGCACAAATGGCTGAAAGCGTTCAAGAGTCTAAAGACGACCTCGCCGCCAACACCGCCGTCCACAGACAAGTCAGTATACAAATCCCCGTATCTCTAAAAAAAAGTGATTTTTCCATTATTTTTATAAAATTTCGTTCAAATTATTAATTCTTTTCTAATCATCATTTTTATAAAATTCATTTCGTTCCTATTTTGGTACAGTAGCAGAAAAAAAGTATTCGTACATCGATGACACCTACTGTCACCTAATAGTTAATAATTTTTAGAATAATACTAAGTTCTAAATTATATTTTTCCATTGGTAGAAAACTAAATTATTATAGAATAATCGGAAGAAACAATTTTAACTTAGTGCCATACTAATAACAGAATTTATCAGTTGATAATACATTCAATACTTTTTTCTCTTACAATTGTTCAAGTTTAAGTGTGTTAGAACAAGTCGTGTGAAATTATTCAAAATCACGAATATTTATTTGTTTGCTATTAATTTATCAACGAGCAGTGGCAATTCACAAGCTTATCGCGAGTACGCCACTTATTATTTTTTTTTTTGTGTGTCATAATAGTGTGGTTTAAAGGAATTGTGCCGTGCATTAACCAGAAGTTATTTTCGAATGTAACTGGAATTGTTGTTTTGCGAATGCCGACTAACACAGAGGAAAGCAGGCGATGTACCATGCTGTGTCGACGGTCGTCGCCATGTCCAGGTAAAATACTCACAATTCTTTGCCTAAATAACAACTTAACAGCTACTTGTGATTATCTAGATGAATTTCGATATACAAAAGGTTTAAACTATGGAAGGATTCTGCACGTGTGTTAATTTTTCCAGTGTCTTCCAAATGATCATTTGCAAACTCTTTTCCGCCATTTTGTATGCAAGCCAAAACTCAATTTTTCTTTCCAACATTTTAAGTGGGAGTTAGTCACCAAACTATCCCCTAAAAGATTAGAATGTATTTATAGAATGTCCGATTATCTAATGTTCAGTATAGTAGTTCATTTATACAATCCCAAATTCATTTCAATTCAATATAGTTATTCTGTTATGCTATACGAAATTCAGTTCAATTCAGTAATTCCTCTCAACTCAGTCTTGCTTCATAGAGTTCATACATGTTTCCTCTCGAACCAATCAGGATTCCCTTACTCGGATTACTAAGAAATTTCTGGTCGGTGCCCATTTGCCAGAAAATTGATCCATAAAATTCTATATACTTGAAAACACCCTTGACCATTCCGAGAAACCGTTCCTTGTCTTCCAGAAAAAGCCTCGAGTCCGAGGGCGGACACACGTGGCGCGAGTACACCTACAGGAAGATCACCCCCTGCGACGCCTGCGGTCAGGTGTTGCGCGGTCACAGCTGGCAGGGGGTCAGATGTCGCGGCTGCAAGGCGAACGCGCACACCGATTGCATACACCTCGTACAGCCGGCGATGTGCCCGAGCCTGGCGCCGAAAAAGAGCGGCGGCATACCGCTTCTTCGACGTCAGAAGACCCAGGCACAGGCAGACGAGGCGCCAGTCGCCGAGCACAGTAAGTACGAACCAGTTTTGAACCCTGGTCTGTCTATTTGGTATATTAACTTCTTCAAGGTTTCCTTGCCCCGCTGAGCGGGTGCTTTTCTCTCTCTCTCTTTCACACACTCACTCTTTTTTCTCTCTCTTTCTCTCTCTGTCGTTGTACAGGATGATCGATGCTCTCGTCGGTAAACGTCAGTAGCGATAGTTAAAAAAATTTGTCATGAAATTCGTTTTGTTAATATTTTGTTTATCATTTCCCCCCTTAGAAGATAGTTACAGAAATTTTTATGAAATTAAGTTTGTTAATATTCTTTTTATCATTTTCCCACTTAGTAGATAGTTACACAAATTTTTATGAAATTCATTTTGTTAATATTTTTTTTATCATTTTCCCCCTTAGTAGATAGTTGCACAAAGTTTTCTAAAATTCACTTTGTTAATATTTTATTTATCGTCGTCCCCCTTAGCAGATAGTTAACAAAATTTGTTTGAAATTTGTTTCGTTAATATTTTGTTTGTTCATCGTTTTGCCCCATTGGTTTCGAGATGCATGTTTTTGTTATGTTTCCTTTATATGCTGAGGAATATTGTCAAAGATATTTGTATTTTATATTTTTTTTTATATATCAAGTAAAAGTTTGAAACAGTGGGGGAAAATCATAAAATATATCGTCATTCTAATATTTTATGCACATTACGTTGTTTTATATATTTGAGACATTTAATACATATATTTTTTTTTAAAGTGTCACCTGAAATATTTCTTATAATACCCTTAGAAACTATCAACAATAAACACGTTATCACTTTAACAATAAGTTGGCACCTTAATAGTAATATTTATCAGTCCTCATATTTATCTAATATTTATACATAAAATTTACCCTGATCTCCTGCATAATAACAATGTATCCAAAACGAAAAGGAAACATTTCAGGTGATAAATTCAAGTAGAGAATGAAATATGTTTAATCCAATTACTTCAAACATACCTCTCCCCTCTAAACAATTTATTAAAAAATTCTTGGATTCCCAAACAGAGTCAAATTACAAGAATTCTCTAAGGGTCGATTACCATCAATAACCATCAGCACTTTCTTGCATTAGAAGTCAAAAGATTTCCAACAAAATAATTCGTATCGCGAGAGCACCGATCGATCCTTCAACTAAAAGGAAACGTAAACAACCGTCCCCGGAGGATCAACCTTTGCACGAGGTTTCGTTCCTCATTTTATCTCACATCGACGTTTAACGATCGATCACCTTCCCCCAATCCCCCTTCACCCACCCCCTCAATCACCGCATCTGTATTGTCCCTTCGATAAGGCACGTGAACAAAACGAAAACCCCGAACGACGATCAGAAATACACCGTTTAGTCGCAATTAACGAAATCATCCACGGGAAATTATGTATAATCGGATCGTTCGCCCGATCGGAACCCTCTGGTTTCCCTCTTCTCGCGTTCCCGCGGCGAAACCCTGAAGAAGGCTGCAGGAAAGGGATTGATCGCTCCCAATAACGTAACCGCGACGTAGTCGATGGCATCGTACCGGTGTCGTTTTGTTGCTTTCATTTGGAGTCGCTGAAGCTGAACACGATCGTTCGGGGGCTAATAATAACGAATTGAGACCCTGGAAGCTGGTAAAACGCAGTTAGTTTTCAGTAAAGCTGGCGTTACATGAGTGGATCGCAGTTTTTTCGATCGTTCGGGGTCTAATAGCACCGAATCGTTATAATATATTGAAAATATATTGGAAATATATAGTACATATTAAAAGATACTAAAATATATTGAAATATATTGAAATATATTGAAGTATATTAAAATTTATTACGATATATTGGAGTATATCAAAATATATTAAAATATATGGAAGTATATTAAAATATATTATGATATACAATATATTAAAATGTATTGAAATGTACTAAAATACATATACTAACAGTATATTAAAATATTGAAAATATTTAAAAAAAGGACCCAAAATTAATAGAGTAGTGGTTGTTTATCACGAAAAGTGTTACGATGCGAGTAAATCAGAATTTAACTTCTATCCCTAGCAGTGAAACTATAGGCATTATGATTGAAACATATAATTCTAGACCTTGTAATTAGGGGATTGTTTTGCACTATACTATTTCCTTTTTTTTTTTTTAATTTTAATAACTTTAATTTTACTAGACGATGTAGTTGTGGGGTTGCTTTACAATAATATCCTATTTATATTATTTTTAATAATTTTATATTATTATTGATAGTTTATTAAACGATAGTTAAGTAACGGTACTACGAAAATATTTAAATATTTCGCAACTAGGGAGGTTGGCGATACCATCCCTAGGGTGTAGTCACGAAAGGATCGATGAGATCATCGGGTAATCGTGGTCAGAGGTGACCCACCACAGAAATAACCAGTCTGGGGGAGTGGAGTCCCTGTCAAAAATTATTCGGGACTCTATCCACCCCTTCCCTGTTCACCCCCACCCTCCAAATTAAACGGCGGTTCGCTACATGCCGCTAATCCTTTCAACATGATTTACTTCACTTGACGTCAGAGTGAACCTCTACCCTCCGAACGATCGATAGTAATTTTCGTATATGTACCCTGTCGACCAATAGGTGTCAGAATTACTCAAACCAAATTTATTCTAATATCCGCCAAATGTTGAAGGCCACTACAGGCGAAGACATCCTCGCGACGGAAACATTTTTCTTCATTATATTTAATTGGATCAGCTTCAGTGACCTCGAACGAACGACTCTAGGTGACGCGCCAAGTTTAACTCTTAACGACAAGTACTGGTCCTTTGAACAACAAGTGTCTTCAATTTAACACATTAACGTTATTCGTTCTCTGTACAATACATAAAATGTTCAATAGAACTTGAAACAGAGACATTCTAGGTAAAAACATTTTTCTTTTTTAGAAAACATTGTTAATTTGCAAGTATCACTTTAACAAATCAGTTAATAATTCTTAATTTATTCAGACATTCTTTCTTGATCATCTTAATTGAAAGCATACTTACATAATACAAAAAATAGGTGAATTAGAGTATTTCTTCATCTCTTCATTGTCGTTACTTCAAAAAAATAAAACACTAACGTGTTCACTATCGTTCTAAATCATATTCTTTCTAAAATTTGTGCTATTACATCATAAAAATGAACACCTAGTGTTCCAACAGTTACCTCTGATGGAACAAAGAGACACATGACCTAACCTAACTGCAATGAATGAATAAAAAAAGAATCAGGGCACCATCCTCGTGCGTCCCATGAAAATTTGAACAAAGACACTTGTTATCCAAGGGACCTCTCTGTGTAAAGAGTTAAAAAAGAAACCTGAAGCGAACGAAAAATAAAAAAAGAAGAAACAACAGGAAAGCACCTCCTGTGATGTCTCTCGTGTGCTTTTGCATTGCTGTCTCTCTATCCCGTGTGGACAGACGTGGACGCCATATACCAGGTGCTGAAGCAGGCAGGCGAGATACGTGGAAACTCGACAAACTCACCACCTACGCCTCCCACAGCAGATCATCCTCCCTCCGGTGCAGCACCTTCGTCAGCGAGGGCCTCCTCCCACCCCTGTTCCTCGTCCACCTCTGGTAAGGCACAGCACCAATTCCTCTTGACCTTGAAGCAGAATGCTCTACCATATGCATAGAGATAAAACGCTCAACGTATCTTAATATTAACACTGACGAGCTGTTTCGAGTGCATTCCACTACGTACAAAGAGAAAAAGGGAAACTATTTTATAGATTCTGTGGTATATCAATTTTATGAGAGTATTAATTTGACGTAGATTAGTAGAGGCAGAGTGAAACTAGTTTGGAAGAAATATTTGTGGTAGGAAGCACAGCATATACAGGTAGAAACAAAAATGTTGGAAAACACGGAAATTGGAGACTCCTGAGGTGATTTGAAACAAGGTTTTCCTTAGCAAAAATGTTGTCCGAGGCTTTGTTAACGAGATATTAACGAAAAACCCCGACCAATCAGAGCGCGAGTCTGCCGGCCGAGTTCCCGCGGTAACGTTGGCTACGCGCTGCGATTGGTAGTCAAGGTTACCGCGGGAACTCGGCTGGTAGACTCGCGCTCTGATTGGTCGGGGTTTTTCGTTAATATCTCGTTAACAAAGCCTCGGACAACATTTTTGCTAAGGAAAAACTTGTTTCAAATCACCTAACGAATCTCCTATTCCCGGGTCCTCCAACATTTTTGTTACACCTTGTATATTATTATTATAGGTAATATAGTAAAAGAAACACGTGTATCGTTGAATAAATGCTTCACATTTTAGAACAGATGGTAATTTGTTTTTATTGTAGTTATCTCATGGAAACAGTTTCACAGTATCTCCCTGCGCACAGGAAAATTACTGATGAATGGGTAAAGTTGTGAAGAAGATTCTTTGAAACTGTTGCGTGGTTCTCAGAGTTTGCTGAAACGTAGATAAGATTTATAGCAGCAGGGATAGAGTTGAATTATTTTTTTAATGTATTGGAGGGAAAAATACGACCTTCCGAGTCCTGTTTGGTAATATGAATTTGTAAAGCCTGTAAAAAGTTTTTAAGAAAGTCTATAAGAATTTTCTTCTTTTCCCATTTTTCAACAAGAAACATATTTTCGTATTTTCAATTACATTTCATGTATTAATTACGTTTTAGTGTAATTCCAGTGGATCATAAAATATGTACCCTCTTTCTTATTGAAAAATACTGCCATATAATTTTAAAGTTAAATTTGTCGAGAAAGTTGTCGATTGAAGGTTTGCAGTTTCACATTTGTGACTTGTGTAGGATTTCAAGGAAAGCCATTCATATGCAAAACTCATATATGCATCATATTTCCTGAGTGTGAACCATTGTTAACATAGAAAATTGTTACATGAAATATATATCGAGTGCGTGGAGGAGGTTGAAAGTCTTCAGAAACCCATGGAAGTATCACGAAATTGCAGTGAATGCACTCGAGAACAGACTCTTGCCAATTACATAACGGGTCGAGTCAGCAATTTTCTGCTTCGAGATCTCACGTAAACCCCTGTTCTCTTTTCTTTTATTCGTTTAATCAGAAGAAGAATGCTTGTCTTCTTCAGGGACATGACTCGTAATTTCACACTTTCAGTTTTTTTTTCTTCTTTCTCTCAATTGTCTCTCTTCTTCTCCCGCTTCATCGTCATTCTTCCCCTTTACCCGCGCCATCGTTAACTTTTACGCGAGCATCGGTGAAAACATGATTTAACGTACTCCATTATCGAGGGATATAATCATTTCTTCCACATCTTTGATCGTGCGTCGAGAAGTTTGCTCGTGTTTGAAGAATTTTGAAAGCATTGACGAAGGTGTTGAAATTCCTTCAGAGCCACTTTTCAACGACTGTATTTTGAATTTTTCGCGCCATTTAAACGACCATAATTTTTTCATATATTTTTTAATTAATACTCCACGAAATTACTACGTGGGAGACGACCTTACCTTTATTTTAAACAATTTATTATATTTTATTCTGTATTGTAGCAACGATCAACTGGATATAGTTAATTTAAGAAAAATATTATAATTATGATATTGGAACCTTTTTCCTTAATCATTTTTTTACTATTCATTCACTGTTTATCAGAGAACAAATGATAACGATTTATACGGAATATTGTAATTATAATATGAAAATTCTTTTCTATTTTGTATTGTCAGAGATCAGTGAATCGTATCGGGTAATAATTAAAAAGATCGTTATCGCTGTGTCTTTATCGTAAGATGTGTCTGCGTTTGCATTTGCGCGACGTAGGAAAAAAAAGGAGGAAATACCGAGAAGCATCTCGCGACTATCTTTTCGAGGATCTTCGTAAAGCCTCCAAGGTGTCTTTAAGAGCTCTCGAGGAATAAAGCCTAAAACCCTCGGGAGACGCGCGATTAAAGATCGACAATTCGGAGTTTCACCATTGTCGCCACTCCTCCGCTGAGAACAGAAAGTGTTTATCCACTTTTCCACGAGTTTCGATTCACGAGAGCACTTTGTCCCCCCCCCCCTTCCGCTCAATCAGTGTTGGGTAGAATCATAAATTAATTACGAAAAATAGCTCTTTCCGAAAATATTTAAGTGATCATTATTTAAGTAAACATTTCGATGTGGAATTCGATCAATTAATTCCTCGTGAAAAACTGAATCGAAAACATGCTATGCAGTTTCTTTATAGGTACGTTCGTTTTCGAGTAATACGGCTTTGAAAGTAACCGAACTGTATTTAAATATGGCAACGTATCGTAACCGCGCCATATTTAAAATGCGCGTCGTTTAAATACTTACGAAGTCCTCCATATTTTCGACTCGATTATACACGAGAAATCGATTCAGCTGAAAATTGGATAGCAAAACTGTGCAGATTAAAAACAAATTTATATAATTTATATTTACTTCAAACTAGAAAATACGACATTCTAGTCGGTATAAATACCCAACACTGCCCCAAGTCTCAAGTAACGAGAGAGCAACTCCTAGCAGTCATCGAAGACTAACACACTCATCGAAACCACTCGAATCAATTCCAAGCAATTCCAACGCCAAACGGATCAGAAATAAAAGACCGAATCGGGACGAACAGTCAGCGATCATAACACAAAGGATACCTATGGGATTATTGGTTCACTCTCACCGATCATTAAAGTAACAATGGCGACCATGGAATTGCACATCGACTAACAATATCAAATAACTCCAAGACCTCTAACAGCTCGTGATTCGGAGAGCTTGAGAGAGAAAAAGCTGCCACGAAAGACTAACGATATATTGTACGAACGAATGTCATCGTGGAATCGTTGCAATTCCCATTGACCAGGAAGAGGCAGCGGCGGATCGATGTCCGCAACCAGGCCGTTCGGGCAGCCCTTGGTGTTGATGACCCACCAGACACCGTCGACCTCGAGGTTAATGGAGCCTCCACGACGCGGCGGCAACAGAAAACGATGACCCGTCAAGTGAACCGGCCGTGTACGACACGATTTTTTTCTTCACTGTCCCGCGAACGACGAGAAATTGGATGAAATCGATATCTGAGATTGAACGAAAATGATAAGATAAAGGGTATAAATGTCCCCGCCTCTTTGGGGGACGCAGAACAGTTTGAACGCAGAGGGAACACGTTCGACGTTTAAAAATCGTGGAATTGCTTAGGCAAAAGAAAGGAATTGCCGATGCAACTCCAGTCTGACGATCATTTTGTTGATGTATACAGCCATCTTTGTGGACTGGAGAACGCCTTACGGTTAAAAAACGTGGAATTGCTTAGGTAAAAGAAAGGAATTGCTTATGCAACTCCAGTCTGACGATCATTTTGTTGATTTATACAGCCATCTTTGTGGACTGAAGAACGCCTTACGGTTGGAAAATGTGGAATTGCTAGAAAAGGGGGGATAGAATTGCAAACAAAATTTAGGTTTACGGATATTTTTTTAATACAGCAGTTCAATTTTATTGCTGTTTTGCACAGGGTGTACGGGTGTTAATTGTGGAACGGAATTATTGGAGGGAAAATCGGATTGAAATTGCAGCTGAGCTTTACAGAAGGAGTTGGAAGGACTGTTTATTGTGTTATATTGGGTGGAATTGTTGGACTTTCGGTGGAATAGAAGGTGAAATTACTGTGGTTGTCCTACTGTGATGTTAAGAATATTTCTTATCCATAAGGAATTCCGGTTCTCTAGGAAAGGAAGAACTTGGAATTGCTAGCGATATTTTGAGATGAAAACGTTTAACGATTGTTATTAAATCTTTATTTAACTATCGTCCGATAATGAAAAATATTACGAAGGTAATTTGGAAGTATACCCTGAAATAGAAGGAATTGCAAACGCGTCACCTTCGATTTAATTAATGAAAAGAATTGCTTACATACCTTCACGTTATCTTTGATATGTCCTTGAACAAAGAGTTGAAAGGAACGGAATTGCTCTTGTATTTCTCGCTTATTTAAACGATACCAAATGAAAACGAACTTGGAATTGCCGAGATAATGAACCAGAATGATATCAGTTCCAATTATTCACATTTTCTACTCGAGACAACCGCAATTGTTGGAAACTAGTAAACCATGAAAAGCGATTTGGAATTGCTGAATTATAGAAAGTTTTGTTTTTTTTGGAATTCTCGCCCTGCGATTAGTTAAAAATGGCTACTTTTTGTTTTCTGGAAATATTCAGGATTCATTTTTGTTCTTAAATTCAGCATGACCAAATTAATTAAAAAAAAAAGTTGAGTACAAAAAACGTTCCTAAAGCGGTGAAATTATTTGCAGGATTTTTATTGTATACGTACAGGTTGTTTCAAAAAAGACTATGCCAGAAAGGTAAGGATCCCCCATATACTATAAAAGCTTAAGATAATCTTAACATGCAAATTAAACGATACCAAAGAACATTATCATTAACAATATTTTCACCAAAAGTATTAATAATTGCTATAATATAATATAGAACGATAATACAAAAATAATTTGCATTTGGATTATTTTAAATTTCCATATAAAGAAAAGACGATTTCACTGCATAGTTTCTTTTGAAACGAAATTGCTAACATTATCAAATTTAGGATTGTTTGTCAATCTTGAAAAGTTATAAAACAAAACCACTGAAAAAAATCTTCAATGAAATCGTAATTACTCTGTATTAGTCACGCGTTAGTTAGAAAATAATTGAGAAAAGGGAAAACGTGGTTTGAAAAAAAAAACAAATCTGTAACTTACCAAAAAAACGCTCATCTTTGTAACTCAGACACACCACTTAAGCTACGAGCTGAAATACAAATTTGTGAGATGTTCGTTTTTTATGGTAGGAAATAAAAACGTTATTTCTTAAAAAAATGTTTAATCTCTCGATTGTTCGTTGGCAAAATTGAAAGTTACCAAAAGAAAAACCAAAATGGGAACAGTAGAGGGGCGAGTAGGGTTGGACACAGATAAAGGGGAAGAAGGAAAACTGGGGGAAAAGAAAACGTGGAAAACAGGCGGTGTGTAGCACGAATCCACAGATCAAAAGCGAACGAATATATCCTAATGAAGAGAAGAAAAAAAAACGTTAAAGCGCCACGGAGATTCCATGTAAATAATGTAAATAAAAAGAAAAAATTGTATCTTCTGCACCCCCCTGCTATCACTTCTTCGCGCGAGTCGTGTCCCATTTCTCTGTCTCTCTATCTTTCTTCTTTGAAATAAAAAAACAACAACAATAGTACAACATTTTTTGTAAATTCTCTTTTTCTCTGTGAATTCAACCATTGGTCGAATTTGTCGCCTGAAAAGAAACGTTTCTGTGTGCATTTATGGTGTATCTGTATCTATGGTGTCCTTGCTTTTGGCCCTATGTGTTCTTCCAGCCTCGGCGTTGACGGCAAAAAAAAAAATAATATAAATTTATTCACTGAACCAAACAGAAACAGAAAAGTACTAACATCTCTAGTAGGAATATGTTGAAAAGTGAATATGTATGTATTTCGCAATACTTTCCAAGAAATCTACTTTTCTTTTCGTTTCAGCTGTTGCTCAAGGGTACTGTATATCTCCATTTGTTTGAACTCTGTTGCACAATATTCACTTGCTTTGTGTGAGCACTACTAACAACTAATCTTTCTGCAAGTTTCATTTCCTGTAACTATTGTCGATTAGTTTGATTACTCTTGCTAAATCTGTAACTCTACTTGATAAATAGGGTGTGGCACTTAAAACAGACCATCTGAATAATTTTTATTTTAACATATAAATTATTAAATATCTATTATAGATCAAATAATATAAATATCATTATTTAAAATAAATATCCTTAGTATAATTTAATACGCAGATTATCCCATATATTATTTATAATTAAAAATTATAATTAAATGAAACTAATTAAATTTTCAATTATATAAATTAAATAATATAATTTAATTAAAGATCTGAATTACTTATCATCGTTAAAATTATATTTATATTTATTATAATACAAAAAATGATATACAATTAGCTATCTCGGCTGTCACTGGTGATAGAAAAAAATAATTTAATGTGAATAGTTTTTTGATGGACACGTAGAGATCTTATGAAGGTCAACCTCGTTTTTCTAAATGAGAAGACATGTTGTTTTACGTACCATTTAGTAGTGCGTTCTAAGACGCGTGCAATGACCTACTTATGAAGCTACAAAAGGTAAGAAACGAAGTTGACCTTCATATGACCTCTAAGCGAGCACCTATCAAAGAACTATTCGCATCAAATTGTGTGCTCCTCGATATTATTCTGACACACTTTTTTTCTACCACCAGTAACAACAGAGATGTTCAGGTGGCTTGTTTTAGGTGCCTGACCCTGTATAATGTCACTGTCAGTAGTCGTTGGTTCGCATTCCGCTAAGAGTCTTCTGATCTGCTTGACCAAAACAAAACTATGCTAACAAAACTAGCCCGCCAAAAATGTGTCGTCAACGTCGAGCAATAGACTAATCTCAAAGGCTAACTTGTTATGATCGATAATTATGGAACATGAAGCGCCGCACAGCCCGCAACGTAGACGGGAGAGGCTTAACCTGAGGATGAAGAGTCTCAGTCTGGACTCGCCGGAAGGCTCGGCTCATGTTCGACACCGACCACGCGACTACTACACCGGTGGCCAAAGAGAGTCCACGCCGCCTAGACACTCCGACAGTGGAAGCATTAACAGACTTTGTAAGTACCACCTAAAACTAGGTATCCACATGCAGTGAGAGTTAAAAGTGAATATACACTTTGAAAGTATGGGATTTATCCATATTTATTTCTCTCAATTTAGAATCGAATATTTCGCACAGATATCCTATTCTATTGTCGATTTTTAATACTCAAGGTCAGATGAAGGTCACACAATTTTAGGTGATTGGATTGGTCTTGATTTAAACTGTGACGTCATGCTGATAAAAATATGTGGTCCCGTTAAAAAAAACATCGATGACCTTGAAATTTCGAAAAATATAATCTTGAGAAAAAGTTTCGTTTATCATGGTATTTGCAGCTTTTAACCGAATAATATTTTTTCTCTCACATTTTCTTGTGAGATAAAGGTGCTAACGTTAAGTGGGACACCCTATGTAGGTCCAGAATTGTTTGTCCACAGAGTACAATTTTTCTTTTAACCCATTTTTATCCCACTCGGTTGTAGCACCATGCAGTCCAGGCCAGGGCCACGGTGTGCACAAACATATAAGAGGAGCGATCAGGATGTCGAGTATGGAATTACCGGACGAGAACGAGAAATCCTATTCCTCGGCGAGCACTTCACCGTGCCCGTCCCCGCATACCAACAATCAGAATCACATGAATCCACCGGGGAAACGTGTTCTGCCACCCAACAACCTCTATGTGGCCCTTTACAACTTCGACGCACGTCACCGGGACGAGTTGGATCTGAAGTAATCGTTTTGAACAGGATTCTGTGCTTAGAGCTTCGTCAGAACGTAGATCCTTCAGAAGCTGACATCCTTGAGAATACTCAGTCGACCTGATTTTTACTCGATTTTCTCACCTTTTTTAAGTTCGACCACATCTCCTTTCCTCTGCTTCGGTTCCTAAATTTTGTTACATACAGAGAGGGTGTTTCATAAGAATGTCCACGTTGAATGAACTTTATGAAACGCCCTTCCGTAGTGTTACGTTGGTTGTTCCTTTTTGCTAACATAGGTGTGTAATGTTTTTGTAGGGCTGGTTATAAAATAACAGTGATCGACAAATCAGAGAAGGATTGGTGGAAAGGAAAGTGTTTGGGTGGAAGAGTCGGTTACTTCCCGAGTGCGTATGTGATGAGAGTGGAATCTGGACAGAAGACTCTCCAGGTCACTCGTAATCTACAGCTTACTGATCAGATCACATTATTACGTGATCAGGTATAGTAATTTGACTGTTTAGAGTCTAAGAAACCGAACGTTTAATTTGTTAGATCGGACACCTTGTTTCTTCCTCTCAAATGTCATATATTCTTCACATATTACAAGCCCTGCGGGTATCATCCTTCACAATCACTGTGAATTAGTTGATGTCTTCTACGCTCCTTCAATGTCTCTAACATCCATATTCTTTTAGGATTTAAAGTAGTCTCATCGTTTGCTGTAATGATCTAATATCATTATGTATCTTTGGTTACTTTTTTCATTCCTGAACAAGCCAGTCCTATATAAGTTTTCTTCTAACTCATCCCTGTAACATTTCACAAATTTATCTTCTCTGAACTTGATCCTCTGTGTCCTCTGTTCCCATAACACACACAACGTTTTCTTGAGCATTACATAACCTAGTTTAGTAGTGTCCTTAACAAACCAGCTCTGGTAGTGTCTTTTTTTTATATCAATTCATGTGTGTTCGATCTCCAAAATACCTAACATCATTTCTTCTTTCTTCAATACTCAGTTCACCTCTCGGTATATTTAATGTGAACATATTTAAGCCGATAATTGGTCGACCCGCAATCCTCACACGAGCTGTCGCTTGCAGATAGTGATTCAGGTCGGCGAGGAGGTAGATGGCGTTGCGATGGTACGTTGCGCGGCGGATGTCCGTTCCGCGGACCACATCGGAAAGGAGGGCGAGGTACTTTACAAGGAGACCCTGTGTCCCCTAAAGTATCTTCAGGAGGTGTGACAACAGCCCCGGCAGGGTGGCCACCCTGCGGGCGAGCGTCAGAGTCGCGCGTACCTACGCGAGCGATTCTCCGCTTCAGCGCGTCGAAACGTGGCCGAGAAGTACTACGACTGTCTGCAGTGTGCGGAACAGTGTCGTCACGTGACCAGCATCGTGACCGTTAACAACAACAACAACGCGAACAGCACGAATAACAACGTGAAGCTCACCCATAAAAGCTCGAAGACCAACAACGCCAACCCAAAGAACGTCACGAACAACTGTCGTGCGACCAATTGTATTAATTCCTCGACGATCAAAGACAACACCAAGATCCTGTCCCGCCTGGACAGCTCCAGGCAGCAAAGAAACCCCAAGATCAGCAATCTGTCCAGGTCCTTGAAGAACCAGCCGTTGCCTTTGACCCCGGCCAAGAAAAGATCCTCACTGGCTCGTCCAGTCCGCGTGCACGACTCATTTTCCCAGCCGAGAAAGCTGATGCCCATAAACTACGCGTTTCAGAGCCTTCAGAAAAGGGAGATTAACGAGTCAACGTATGAGGATGATGAACAGGAGGAGACCAGCTGGCCTATCAGGCTGAGGCTCGAGCAGATGCTCGAGCTGACCCTGCCGCAGACCAAGAAGAAGAGGAGGAAGAAGTCGATTAGGCTGATGAAGCAGCAACAGCAGAACAGGCACGTCTGCAAGGATACTGAAAGGCTGCTTCGAGTACTTAGCGTTAACAATGTGGACCAAGATAATAGGTACAACGTCACACGATGCTCTGTCATGTAAGGACTGTGTGGATGGTCGTTAATGGAATCCCAGATTGATGCTTGGGTGGGGCCAGGACTGAGGATTTGAGCTGACAGTACAGATCACTTTGAATGTTATTCGAGATTGAGCACGCTTAATGACTCTTGGATAATTGCCATGGACAGTACTAATGGTAGCAATAGAAGCCCCCTGTATTTATTCGATCGCTGCGTCTTTCAAGTAGACAATTGTCCTGGTAACTATAGATAATCTCGCGAACAGTTGTGAGACAAGAAATTTTTGCGAGCATTTAAGAAAGATATGTGTGGTGACCAAATTGTATTCAGTGCTATCTCAAGATCGTTGAATAATATTTAAAGTGATTATTCGTACTTGGGCTAGGAAGATGCACAGAGGCGTGGATTAGTTTCAGGGTAGTTGATTTCTTCAGTAAAAAAAAAAAGAAGTATATGTATATAGTGTCTTTTTATGAAATACTGAAACAGGGTTTCATAAATTCAAAACCTAAAACTAAGTTCCTTAATTGTATTGAAACTTGTCAACGTTACCCTTGTACATTCTGTTCCGCAAATACTCTTCAGGTGTTTTTCAAAGAATTCGGACTTTGAGGTTATGTGATACGTATGAGTACATTTATTAAGATTTCAGTTGTTATACATACTATTGGGTAATTATTACACTTTGTGGGACAATGTGTACAAACAGCTCTGGCATCAGGGTTTTCAGAAGCTGAACAAGCAGGTATCCCTTCTTGTGGGGGACACATGTTCCACAAAAACCGTAACGGGCGGTTCTTTGTTCAGTGTGACACGTGTCGTTGGTTACTATCAGTTGTTGAGTTTAATAAATTCGCCTCTGGGAACAGAGTGATTGGTAATTATATCGTGTTTAAGAATAGAATGTTAACGATCAAAGGCTTAAGAGTATATATTATGGCAGTATATATATATATATATGACGTTATCCGAAGACAAGGCCAGACGACGGAAGAAACGAAGAAAGTACAATTCATGGTGACCATTGTGTGGCAAAAGTGTTGTTCAAAACGACTCACAAATAATTGGAATATTTCTGTCGATGTAAGGAAAGAATGAATCTTGATGTTTGAGTCCTGCAACAAGGATTTTACTTTGATTGTTGATTTATTTCTTCAGTTGTTTGTGTCAACACACAGCCATTTATAAACGTGTGCGTGTGTGATCTTTAATATATTGTTCGCGAGCACGATTGTTTTGGGGAAAATTTCTCGTTGTTGTGTTCTTTGTTAAAAGAATCTTTTGCGAAACTATCGATGAAGATATGGCCAGTCTGATCTTCTTTTTTTAGAATTTTGTTATGCAGTTTTTTAAGCAGCTAATAAGCGTTATTAATAATTAAGGAGAATCTAAGGATCAAATATGAAATTGAAACATAACCGAGTGCTTGGTCAATTAATGACGATCAAGGACGAAACATTTGATACGAGAAATTTCGTATATCCATTCACGAACGACAAAGAAGTCCGAGATGCGTGAGAAGTCTAGAATCAATAGAGGTCCCCTTTCATTAGCTGATCACGAAATCTTCCAGATCCCACCCGCAGCCTAATCTTCCAATACCGGAATTCGATATTTCATTCCATGACTTTTTCTTTTCAGTGAAGAAATTTTTCTCAATTAGTTCCCCTTCGATTCGATATTAGAGGTATCATTTGAAAATAGAATTTAAAACTTGAAATTTCATTTAACTTTCAGAGTTTTCGGACCGTCAAAGACGGTGGCCGAGTCAATCGTGACTCATGTCAACATCTCGAAATATTTGTTTTGTCATCGTATAAAACCTTCGGTAACCTATGCTAACCGATGGGTTACCGTTGACCCGGCCATAGGAACGCGACGGTTAAAACAATTATTTTTAATGACATTTTCTCCTCGTATTGTTTCACTAATTGGATAGAAATCTATTAACATTGTTGAACCGAATTAAATGAAAATTGCAACTAAGAATTCTAACATTGACACGCTTGTATTTTACAACTAATTCCGTCCCCAAACGGTGAACTTTCAGCTATCGAGACACGTATAATTTATAATTGATTTATAATCGGACATCTTTCAGAAGCATTTCGTCTGCGTTGCCTGGTGAAACGAACTAAAGAGGAATCGTACCTCGAATTGTTTCGTTGTAAAAGTTAATCGAAGTTGTGAAGTAACCATATTTATAAAAACGTTTCAGATGAAATTATACTGGTAATGTTATCGAGGGTCGACAGTCGAATCGCTGGAAGGACGGACACGCAAAGAATTCGATCGAAAAAATTTCATTAAAAAATAAACCACTGGAGCTTGTCGAATACAATAATTTTTAAAAATTCGTAATTTCTTATCAACCCAAAAACAAATGTTATCGTTACTGCTTGCAATTCGACTGTCGACCCTCGTTGTATTTAATAATGTCATATTTTATCTCAAAGTTGACCAATCGCGCGATTTGCATTTACTTGATGTGCATTTACAAACAGCGGTTCCCGAGGCCACACGTTCATGAGATAGAAACATGAAACTATAAAGAACTCACAAAACGACAAAACAGTGACCTCCAAGCGCCGATTCGTGTCCTCGGGAATCCTGCATCGATTTGCAACGTTGAACCTGAGAAGTATATATAGGACGTTGAAGATTATCCATTCCAGTGCCCCTCAGACAAATGAAACACAGATGGAATAGCTGTTCTGAATGTCAGGTAATAGCTTTCTGGCACAGGAGAGTAGAGAATGGATTCGTTCTTTAGTTGGATCATTGTGGATCAGTTGGAAACCAACAGCAACACGCGTTTCTTCTTAAAAGAGCCCATAAATTCCAAAGGGGAGACTAAGTTTTCGAGGGAAACGTTTCCACAGTTATTCAATCCTAGAAGAAAGTCACAATCAGAGATATCTCCGTACTTATTTTTTCACTGTCCGACTTCAGGCTGCTGGGTAAACCGATATCCCAGCAACAGTCGCGCGCCTGACATGCTTTCAACAACGTACAGAGTCCTCTCGATTATTGTCTGGCTTGTCCTACACGATTACTGTCCAGGCGTTATCCCCACGACTGGAGAGGGGGGAAGCGTGGAACCTGTCAAGCGCATACTTTGTTGCCCCTCCGTTTTTATTGCCGAGACTCGGGGTTTCAGGCAAAAAAACGAATTTACCAAGGTCTGAAGCATTTCTCCCTGTAAGATTATTGTCTCGGCGCGGACCCGAGTTCGGGACAATAATCGAGAGGAGTCTGTAAACATTCTCGTCGAGTGTGTCGTGTTCCTGCTTAGAGTCCTTCCGATATAGTCCTCGAGGTCGAGTCAAACTCGTTCGCGAAACTCAGGATAAATCGCGTCACGATAAACGAGGGACGGAACTATTATTATTCGGAACGTGTGTTTTCTAGTCGCAGAGCCCATGGAACTTTGGGAAATTGTGGTATTGTTACTAACTAGTATTTTTTAACCCCAGGTTCTTTAACGTAGATTTATTCTTTTCCATTGTAATTTCCCCATTTTCCTTTTGTTTCCATCAGACTGGGCTCGAATGCATGGTTCTTTGTATATACTATTTTCCCTGAAAGTTTGGATATCATGGAATAATGGAAATGTGGGAAATTACTGGTTGAGAGACAACCGAAAATGTTGGATGATTTTTAACAAACTCTTCTCGATTTATATTTTTTTTCTCTGTCTTTGCCGTTATTCTGACCAATTTTTGTGTATTTCTTTTACACAACATTTAGGGACAACTTTCCTGAATTTTTACTGCGTGAAAGTCTCAGGAAAAATGCTTTCTTAACATTTTTGTATCTGCAGGGATTTGAAACCTGGACCTCCCTACTGTAGGCAAGCGTGCTACTACTTGAGCCACTGAGGTTCTTTTTCTTTTGTACGTCTTCCTACGTATTTGTTGTACATCCAATTATGTTTCTTCGTTTTCTTGTGAACATATTTCAAAGGAAGAATACGATTTTACAGACTCAAGAGAACTTTGTGCACATGCTTTATTTGTCTATGTTAATGGAAGAAATACGTGTGTCATCTGTTTGTAAAATGTTACACGAAAAAAGAGAATGTAAGTTTATTGTTAATATTTTGTATTTTTGGTAATGGTTCCCCAAGACTTGTGAACGAGTTTGCAATTAACATTTGATGAGGACCGAGAGCAGAGTAGCTTAGGATTAAGTATCAGGGATAACTATTGTGTTATTGTACGTTGTAACGCTACATATATTATATTTCATTATATTAAATGCCGTAATGTAATGAGTGCCCTACCCCTGTTAAAGTGTATATCGAATTATTAACTGTACTATAGTGTGTAAGCTATTCCAAACTACCATGCCCAGTATTTTCTAAGTATTATTATTGTGCAGCAGGATGTGTTTGTGTTGTAACTCCTTCTGGTCTGCTGTTTTCTTATTAACTGTAAGTATTTTTCTTGAATTTGTCACTAAAAATTGTTACTTCTGCTCGTGCAGAAATATAGTTCAGTTAACTTTGTGAGTATTGACAAGTATTTCAATTTCTTCACTATTCATGGAAGAGGTTATAGTACTGCGAAGGATCAGTTTTCACTTCTACATATAGTTCTTAGACACTAATGAAACAGCAGTCCAGAATGGAATAACCAAGAACATAAAAGTTAACGGATACTATGTTCACTGAACGAACATGCACAAATGTTTGGTGAATTTGTTGAAACATTGTGTGAGTTCGAGTGAAGCACGATAACGCATCTGTTCAATGGAATGCTGCGTCGAGCAGTGATAGTGGCAGACCGAATTGACTGTACAAGAGATTTCAGAAACGATTCATTTCTATATGTATAAGAGTGGCTGCGGATTAGCTGTGTCTCGTGTGCCATAACTCCTAACGTTTGATATATTTACCACGTTTAGTCCATTTACAAAGAAACCTTTCATACACACCCGAGCAAACTGTGTTTAACCGAATTCATAGACTGCACGAAATATATTATCTATACATACGATGAAGGTTTACCGTTATTCTACCTGAAGAATATCTTACTCGTACGCTTCCAAAGTCCAGTGACCATTAGAACCATGAAGGACAATACTTTCCAGGAGGGAACGAATAAAGAGAACAGGAATTTGCAAAAGTATGACATTTATTCATGTATATTGTTCTCTTAATACATCACTTCACTTGCTCGATCATGCAACAAAGTAACAAAACACTTGGCTACGTCAAACATTAATACACACAAAGAAAAACTAAAAACTTATCAGATAATACAAAAAAAGGGAAGCAAATGTACAGATCTTCTAGTGACCCACTATAGTTTTCAATCAGAAGAACAAGATATTTGCAAAAATTTAAAGAAGATCTCAAGACGTGTAGAGATAGGTGTGAAAGCTTCCTATTGGATTTATTACAGCTGGAAACATCTGTTTCATTCAAAGTGATCTCCTTCGTTCCTCTAAACATTTACTTTCAGTCTCTAATCGTTCCTTACAACTTGTACTTGGCACCCCTGATGATGGGGAATTTGTCTCCGGTGCAGGTTCCCCTGAAGTCATCAGTGGACAGATCAAAGATGGCTACGCCACCCAGACCTTTAGCTTTGGCATAGGCAGCCTTGTTTCCAGCTGTGTCAGGATTCTCATAGCCAACCCAGATTCCATCAGCACCAGTGGTCTCATCATAAGGTTGGAAACCATAGCTGCCATACTTCTTGGACGGATCATTGACGTATCTCAATCGACCCACAGCAGTTTCTGTCAACCTGGAGCACACCTCTGCGTAGGAGAGGACTCCTGGCATGCTTGTGTGCGGTCCCTCTGCTCCTGGGCCATCAGCCACAATTGGTGGTACACCTGATATCTGGCTTTCAGAGGTTAACTTCCATGTCCTGGCAAACGTGGGGATACCCACGACGATTTTTGTGCCTGGTGTGCCATTGTCCAGCCAGTATCTGGAAGTAGAATTTATACTTTACGGATATTTTTCGTTTGTATTCCAAAGCTGGGTGTTTTGTCTGCTTCTACACATCAGATTCTAATCACTTTCTAACTTTCAAATGTTCTAGCCTTCCCTGCTCAAAATGTGGACACACCTAGGTAGCTAATGTAGCTACCAGATGTACCAAGCTCAATAAATGCATGGAATTGAATGAAATATCATTTGTGGATTTCTCACCTGGCTGTAGCGTCAACGTTGTCCTGAGGAACACGTCCATAGCTCTCATAAATTGGTGCAGGATAGTCACCTTCCTGAGGATTCCTTTCTGGAGTTTTCTGGTCAAAGGTCAGCAGATGTACAGCTTCAATGTTAGGCGCCAACAGTCTAGCGTCATAGTAGACTGACAAGAAAACAGAAAAGCTATTAATTAACCAAAACCAGGGAAACATTTTCATACAGGATTCAGAGTACTCTAAATGTTACAGCAACTCCTTAAACGTGCTTCCCTCAATGTTAACACAATTGGGATTCCCGTATAATGTTTTATCTTCTCTACCTACAAGCATTAATCCCTATCTGATTATACTTAAATCCACATGTACTTAATGTAAAAAGAATCCACACGAAAGCTTATTGTTTGTAATTCATTTTCCCGAGCGTCAAAGCACACGTCGCAGATCCCCGTTCTGTTTAATATTTGGAGAACGTGACATTGATTACAAACAAGCTGATTAAGTTCACAATCTTATGGTAAATAATGGGGCAGTAGCTCTAAACCACTACCCTGTTAATTTATACAATGATACTATCATCTATGATCGTCAACGATAGAACATAAACTGATAGTGAATGTAGAACTCTTTTGATCAAGAAGGTGATTGAAAACAGTGACTGAAGAAATGTACTAACTGCTGCTGTTCACATGGGGCAGAACAGTGAGAGTCAGATCCTTCATTCTTGGCCTAAGTTGAGCCTTCAGATCACGGACCAAGATGGTGAAACCGTCACGGTGCTCCTGTTCCTTGTCATCCTTGAATTTTCCATAGCCCAAAGTCTTCTTGAGGCCGTGCCAGATTGAGCCAAATGTGCCACGCTGTTTCTTGACTTTCACTGTAGGGAACTGCCAGGCTAGATCAATTCCATCAAAGTCGTAGTCATTCAAGAACCTGTTCACAGAGTTGATGAACTTGGACCTGGTCTCTGGTGTCTCTGTCTGTGAAAGAGGGACGAGTAAAGTTGCTAAATGAAACTGAGTAGAAATTGGGGTCAGTATACTTAATGGATGGAAATTGTACCCTCTGATTCTATAAAAAGGAATACGCTTAATTGAAGTGATTGAACTAGTTGAGCATTAGATCCAGCGAAGTACACACCTACATATCTACCAATTACACTTATTATATGTACCACTTACTAGAATAAGGTATTTGTGAGTTTCCTCTGGAGGATCAGCATTGCCACCGATGCTAAGGTAGACCTTCAAGTCTGGAAAGGCTTTCTTCAGTTGTGTGGCAAGCTTGTAGTAAGAATATCCAGCACCAGTGTCAAGATTGGGACTCAATGGAATAATTTCAAAGTCATTGGCTCTGATCCCCGCGAATCCGTAAATCAGATGGGTGCAGAGGGAGAGGGCTGGACGAACATCTTCCAATTGGAACTTTCCTGGGCCTGGAACAGAATTCAAAATGCTAATGTCTGTTCAGGCTGAAGAGTAGGCAACCACGATGAATGCTTTATTGTCTGAACAACAAAAGGATTTAAGAAAAGGCAGTTCACCTTGTCTCTCAAAAGCTGTACTGTTCCAGTAGCACACAACCTTATTGTGCTCGTGGGTGTCAACGGTAAGCACCGACGGGGCACAGAACGCCGCGAACACGGCGAAAATTAACACTTTCATTCTCGCAGACTGGTTCTGAAACACGATAAAATGGAATATTATAATATTCACGGCACTTTGAGATTTCCTTTAAATTTCGTCTCTAAGATCAGAAACTTAAACCCAGTATGAATAATTCAAGATCTTCACTCCGTGCTTGATGGACCTCCCTTGTGATCTACAAAATAGTGTCCCATAGGGTGATTTAGTATTAACGTGAAAGTGACCAAAGTTGTAATTATTTTGAATGGAAATTTTGAAAATAAATCATAAATGATCCAGAATCCTTACATCGAAGAACTCCCTTTTAGGGGGTGATGTTTAGGGTATCCTAGAGGGTGATCTAACAGTAACTCTTACTACACTAATGGAGCAAGTCCAGCTCAATGAACCGGAGTGGTGCAGGTCTTACCTTTTGGAAAGGAAGAAGCAGACTGTGTGCAACAATTTCTTCGTCGGGGACTTTGATACCTTGGCCTGTTCTCCACGGGCAGTAGTGGGGCCTGTCGATATTACGTCATCGACACAATCTTCCAGAAACAGTTTCTCCGTATGTCCCGCGTGTACACGTATATACAATCGAATCTTGTTGACACGATGATCCGCGAAAGCAAGGCCAGGGGTCCGAAAAATTTCTCGGAAACCCGATTGGACAAAATTGATCAAGAGGACATGCGTCCCGTGATCCGACGAATTGGCGTATCCCGCGAAGGGTACGGTAGCCTGTTGCTTGAAACGTGCTTCTGTTATCGAGTTGATAAAACCGTAAAAAACAACCTTTTATTATTTGATTCTTAGTACTCGATTGTTATTAATTAATTATAATATTCGTTTTTACGTATTGAATGTTAATGCTAAATAATTTCTGAGTTGATAGTAATTGTATTGATTAATGTTAGTACTCATAATATATAATAGTGTTAATTAATAAATTTATGTTTAATTTTCGTCATATAAAAATCATATTAACTCTCATAGTAGGTATCGTTAATTATTAATAATATTTAGTATAAAAGTTATTATATAAAAATACAAATATATATTTCAATAAGTATTAATATAAATTTTAATTATCGATATAATTATTTTTGAGTGTTGATGATTAGTATGCAAAGACAGTTGTTGTTACTAACTTAAATTTATTGAGTTGAAAAATGAATAATACACAAGTTGAGATTGTGTAATGTTTATTATTTATAGCTCTATTATGTTTGCTGTAATCGAATACAGAATTTTGGAAAGTCTAGCAACCCGTGAGCGTAATTTCCATATTGCCTTGTTTACATGCATTATCTAATGTGTTATTCCGCTGGCTGCGAACTATCGGAATATGAATAAGTCTGCGTTAATTTACTAGAACCAAGACACAACCTTTCACTCGGGTTATCGTTATTACGTCGTATCTTGTAGTCTTCAGTCTGAAAACGCCATCCAACCGTTTTCTGCAATTTATTATTAACAGCAGATTGCAATTTTATAATTATTATTAATTTTCATATACCTTGAAAAATTGTAAATAAATTAATATACTATTTGTACCAATTACAATTAGGCTACGTTTAGCTTTATGACACATTGGGTATCAACAATAAATAAATAATTCATTTATTTTCACATGTTACAAATACTCCCCTATATATATATATATCTTGTAACATTAATCCACAGAAATCTACTCCTGCAGACATAAATTATTCTCTATAGTAAAATATTAACATATTACAACAATAAAAGTTATTACATTTCGAGAATTATCTACCAGCAGCCACACCTTCCAAAAACAGAAATTTCTATTCGAAACTCTGGTCATGATGGTCAGTTGCCCCTAGCAATTTATCAAATGGCCCTCTAATGGGATAATCTAATCAGATATTGTGAAGCATAGTGTGATTAGGATGATGTCCCTTTGAAGTTTGGCCCAACACTCCACTACCTACGCCACAGATAGTGATTGTTTAGATAGTCAAATATATTCCTAACGATATTAAGAGCAAATTGATCTTGCCATTAATATTATTCCAAGGTTTATTTTTAAGCTGATTATGGAGGCCTGAGCATGATAATCCGACTTCCTTCATGCTCATCGAATATGACCTACATCAGCAGGCATGATCTCATCTCGAGAGACGTATCGCACAATCGTTTCCAATTACCTTGTCACGAGTCTGCTCGCGTACTTGTTAATTCACGTGCGAAATAACCTTCGTGAATTTACACGAGACGCGTCTCCCGTCTTTGGTCATTCGGTATGCAACACGGCCATTTGCGCTTGGGATTCACCAAGCTCTCAGTTTCCTTATTTTACAGACAATATCGATTTTCAATTGAGATCTTTGATATACCAAGGTAACTTTGGCACACCGAAAACATTGATTTTTTGAAAGTTAAATTAAGATATTTTAGGTTCTGCAAAGTGTAACCCTTAACGTTTAATGTGTCCTTTCCAATTTTCCATTGTATCTGGAAAACTGCAGTAGATATCACAAAATTATTACATAAAAAATTCAGTGGCTTCTTATGCTCTATGAAACCGTACAATGAAATTGTTGAAAATATAGTGTTTGAATAAATTAATTAATAAATGAACAAATATCTAATAATTTTATTACACAGTTTTATAGATCATTGAAAACCATTACATTTTCATTCGCACAATTTTTTTATATCTACTATAGTTTTCAAGATATATGTATTAAAGGCATCAGGCACGTTTTATAGGAAGGAGATATTGTCCTGAAGAGATAATGGATCTAAAGCCAAACGGTGACTAATATGGTAGGTAGAACCAATTGGGTACAATTAGGTTTGCATAAAAAGATCAACGTTTGTATTATCGATTCAAAGTCAAACATTATGCAAACCGGGCAAGATCTCCACGGCTGATTTCATCGAACCGCCTGGAACATTATTTCTTATAATATTTTGCCAGTGAGTCGGTCGCGCACACAGTACGTATGTTACGCAAGTGTCGAACACGATACAGGACGATCGTTCTAGGAAATGATTTGCTGCGTTTTTAATCGTCATTACAACCATAGGAAACGTCGAACATCTCGTGATAAGTGAAATACAGAAGTTTTATTTTCTTGAAAATTAGTGTCAAAGAATGCAGCAACTGGTCAGATTAGTTTCGTAAATAAATCGAAACACTGTATCGGCACATTGTTTTTTATGCTATCAAATATCACACGGAATCTTTTAGGAAGTAGTAAAATCTTTTACACAAATTCAATGAAATACTTTCAGGTACCCAGTTTAGGGCTATGAAATTAGAATGTTCAAGAAGAGGTACAAAAATTTCATATTTTCAATTATTTTGTGAAATGAATAATAAATAAGGCTCTTAGGGATTTATACTGGAGAGCTAAATCTTTAAAAGGAACATGTCGCTTAAACAAATTAGTTAAATATGATATTTATTTGGTGAATATGAACATCGTAAATATAATAAACGAGAGCGGTAGAGCGAGTTGCGGTATCGGTGCTCTCCGTCGGTGTCGACGCGTACCGAACGAGGCCGAAGATGGTCGGAGCGGGCGAAAGGGAGAGAGCGAGAGCGATAGAGCGAGCCGCAGTATCGGTGCTCTCCGTCGGTGTCGACGCGTGCCGAGGAATTTCAGGGGTCTATAGTCTATGGGGGCAGGTGTGCGAGCGAGAGAGTACGGTAGAGCGTGCCGAGTATCGGTGCTCTCCGTCGATCCAACGCGCTAGTGAGTTGCGTCACCCAGTTGAATTGACTTAGCCGTGTACGCCGTGTACCAAGGTCGTACCATCCCGTGCAGGTCTGTGCTTGCT
>NW_015373973.1:1493963-1494216 GCF_001272555.1 Dufourea novaeangliae | reverse complement strand
AAATAAATATCGAAGCCAATGGTTCTCGAACATCTGTAACATACAAGGGATTAGTAACAAGAATATGCACAGTAAATAAATTAATAATATGCACAGTAAATAAATCACAGTATAGAAATCAGAGTAAATAAATCAGAGTAAATGAATCACAGTACACAAGAAAATAAATATCAAAGCCAATGGTTCTCGAACATCTGTAACATACAAGGGATTAGTAACAAGAGAGGGGACACAACAATATGCACAGTAAATA